>NW_008627911.1:0-28435 GCF_000691845.1 Merops nubicus | reverse complement strand
AGCTCTATTTTACCCCAAACTAGGACAAGGGTTTATCTAGTACTGTTGTACTGTAGAAAATAAAGGTAAAAGGTTGAAATACCTTCCATATTCTTCATCTGGAATAGAAGTATGCTGCCTTTCACTCTTCCCAACAGGCTGTCTAATGTATATGGGGAAAAAAAAAAAACCAAACAACAACTCTACCATGTTTTCTTTCTTGATTGAGGCAAGAGACCCAAAAACTAAAAACCCACGTATAAGGAAAAAGTTTGTACCAGTCCAAGTAAAAAGTCATACATCTTGCATCTCAGGACTAATAAACTGAGAAACTACTCCTTCATAAATAAAATTATAGAGTCCTTGACAGTGAAAAATATGAAAGTAATATGAATGTAATAGGCCTACAATGCTTATTTGCGATTTGTCTTACCAGAATCTAATTTATTTAATGGTACCAACAAAATATTACTATGCAGGAAAAAAAATCCTCATTCTTTAGAAATATTTATCTAAATATGCAAGACAGAAACACTTAAAGGATACTGTTAATTCTTAAAAAATGAAAAGTTCCATTATGTCACTTCCTTACAGGTGTTACTTTGATTTTTTAAATCTTGTAAAAAACACTTGAATTTTGTTTTTCAAAGTATTTATAGCATTCCCAAACACAGTATTTAAATATTTTTGCAAAATCTGTGAAGGCTTTGGGTGTTTGGTTTTGTTTGGTGGGGCTTTTTAGTTTGTGGGGTTTTTTTTGGTTGGTTGATTGGGTTTTTTTTGTTTGTTTGGGTTTTGTTTTTTATTGTTTTTCAAATTAAACTATTAAAAGCATGTTAAAAAAAAAGCGCCTTTACCTTATATCTTTCTCATGCCTAAGGGAAGATGAAAAGATTCTCAAGTATTTACTCTTTCCTTACTACAAGCTTTGTTTTACATTTCTTTTGAAGTGGAATTCCTGTAGCCTTAAAACCAAATCAAGAATGAAAAAGATTCACTTCACTTTCCATCCCAGAAAAACAACTCAACAACTCTGTCCCACAGTGCTTCTGTCTTTAACAGAGATAGAACAAGGAAACTGCTAGTCAGCGTATTTTCCCAACACATTCCCTCCTATCCAGCCAAAAAGCAGCAGCTGACAAACTCCATTCATGAGGAAAGACAATATATTTTTCAGTCATTACTATCATCATCTGGTCAACAAGAGAAATACCCCACAATCTTGTTAGGTTGTCTTGAAATAACACTTGATAAACAATCAGATGCACTTAAAACTAAAGCATCATTTGTTCCATACAAACAGCTGCTAGCAACATCTGCAGGAATTGTGGACTGTACTAACTGCCACAAGCACCCAACTTCGTAACTCAGCTAAACTTCAGACTCAGGTTTCCTGCACCAGGTGCCAGAATCAGTTAAAGACCACAGGGGCAGATAATTTTTTTAAAATCAGCTATTACAAAGACTAGGAGAAATATAAATTTTATCTTCATTAATTCTACCCACACTTAAAGCAATTTAACTTATAGCACCACACTATTTTGTAGCTGGTGGAGAAAATTTTGAAATGGCAAAGAAACACGAACCATTCTACTACCCATTACACGTCAATAATGGACTTATGTTCTGTGGTTTTATTATTATTGGACTGTCAAAATCAGCCCAAATTGCTTTGAGTTAAAGTCTCTTAACTGTATAATACAAATGTTTTCACACAGCTTGTAGCTGTCTGGCAACTCAGTTTTCTGAATAATTTACCCCAAAAGAACAATTTCCTGACACAAACAATGCCCATAACCTGTAAAAACTGGACTAGTAAGTCCCATCCAGAAACTAATTACTCATCCTTCAGCAAGTGGAGTTTTTGGAAATATTTTAGCTAGCACTGTATTTCTAAGTAAGGATGTGCATTGCTTTTAAATTTGCACAACAGCAAGACACAGTATGTTGGCAACCTGTTGCTGTGTTTTCAGTTTCCTAACTAAACCATTCTTAACCATTATCTTTACAGTCACTTCAACCCCAAGAAAGACATAAGGAGAGGAAGACGCCAGTATTTCTCCCCACCACCTTGAAGTCCAAAATATTTTTTCCTTATTTGCACTTAGGTTGTTCCAGTTTTCCTCCTGTCCAGCACAGTTCAGCTGAGAAAATAAAAATCGATAATATATAAAATTGGGAGGCAGGGGTGGGGGTGAGGGGAGGATCAGATGAGGGGACAGGTCTGCAAACCTGAAGCTTCACACAGGCTCCAATTCCTGCCAAATCTACACAAAGCGGTGTGGCCTCCAGATTCCTAGCACATGAGGTTAAGGAACAAAGAAAAGCAGCTCTTCAAAACTGTAAAAATACACTGGGTACATCCCAGCAGTACAGAACAGAACCCATCTGATCATTCTACACACCTAACAAGAATGTCACAGGAGGATTACAGAGGTACAAGATCCATTTAACTACACAGGGAAAAGGACCAACGGAACTCCTTGGGGAAACTGAATGTCAAGATTTTGGGGACACTTCAACAATGCTATGAACAGTTTTAACTACTGGAAAAAAGTGAAAATACAGCCACCTTTCTCCCTGTGAGGATGAACTTAAAGTGTACCCCTCAGAAAGGTACAAAGTGTCTTAAAAATGAGGCAGGCCTCTACTGGGTTTCACAGTACAGTACCAAATTAGGATGCAAAAGTTAACTGCGTAGACTGGTAGGAACAGGCAGAGGTTCTACAAATCTCACCATGTTCCCTACAGAAGGATGCCTATTTTTAATCTACACTTCTGTATCAACAAAGTGAAGCATCTTTTGGTTTAGGGTTTTTTTTTGTGGATTTTGTTCTTTAGCAGGGTTTTTGGTTTAAGGCTGGTCTTTTTGTTTAAATAACAACCACCAGTTTAGGTTCAAGAAGAAAAAACCCAAATCACTCAAGCTAGCTTTCACCTGAAAATTGACCTGAAAATTGTTAATTGACATTAACTGCATGTTAGGAACTTCATCTACATTCAAGTATACATCAATGCACATCTCATGCATACTCGGTAAGCAGTTTACCTTGAGCTTTAGTAGTAAAAAGCAGTTGCAAGCTTCTCAGTGAAAGTTAAAGTTTACAAGGGACTGAAGGGACATGGATGAATGGAAAAAAAACAACAGGAAAAAAAAAAAGCCACACACCAAAAAAACACCACCACAAAAACCACAGCACCAATGCAAATCCTAATGCTTAATCACTAGGTTACCAGGCCAAACTTTATATCCAAAGTTACCAACTTCCTGGGGCAAGCAGATGCAAAAAAGATTTAACAGCAAGGTGTACCTCCTTGTTGGTAGCAAACTTTAGCAAGAAATTCTTTATAGACGAGACTTTTGAAAATATCAGCCACAGCCCATAATAAATAGGTATACAAACTGAACAGCTTGCAAAGGTTCTAACCAAGATCTGAAAGAGTTCTGTTTGTGAGACATTTCTCTCCTGATGCTGAGCATGAATTTTGCTACCTATTCAGATGAAATTTTGAGTATCATTTACCTTTAGACCCTGAAAAAGACAATTATCCTAACCATAGAACAACCATCAGAAACCGAACGCCTCTGTGCAAATCACAGCAGCTACAAAGACATTCAGACAAAAGGAGTGCAACTGAACCATCTAACGTCCCTACTAGTCTGGATAGAAACGTTCATCTTGCAGAAGAGGTCTCCAACCAAACAGTACCAATTATTACAGTTTAGCTGCAAATGGTACAAGTATTGTGTCAGGAAAGCCCACAAGCAATACCTACTAACTAAAGACACTGTTAAGCTCTCTGATTAAAGGGTCTTGCTGAACATCACTCAGGAGGGAGATGTCTTCCAACACACCCTAACGGGAGCAACCCCTGTCCATGGTCCTTCACCAGAAGCGTCCCACCTGCTGGGGGCACAGACTGTGAGGCTGCCCAGCGTTTGAAGAGGGCTAGATCAGCTCTAGGTGGGTTGTGAAGAACAAGTGACTACTGCTTGCTTCAATTTTATGAAGAGACTTGCCCATATAGAGCTCTGAGACAAATCACAGCTTTGTTTTTTGATTTTGAAAGTCATGTGGTCAGAGGGTAGAAATGCATAAAGGAGGACAAGCTTACCAGCAAGGAAGGTCTCAATGAACCAAGGATCATACCCCACACCATTAAAGCAAAAACTTCCACCAATTTAAACTGCTATTCGTGACAAACCCCCCCGTTTCCTCATACACTAAGAGAAAGCTGTTGACTGTGGGGAGAAGCACTGAAACTACTCCTCTTACACCTGGCAACAGTTCCTCTGCTTAGAAATTTACCAGACTACCATGAACTTCTAGGATGCCAAGTTCTACCAAAATTGTCCTCTATCATTGTCACTGCTGCCAGAAACAGGTGCTTTCAAACAGAAATAATGTATGTGATGCATCTTTTTGTTATTGGTAATAAGGATTACTGCTGTGCGTTTCTACATCACAGTCTGCACCACAGCGGTATGAGGAACAGGGTAAGTAAGACCATGCTGAGTGTGAACAGACTCAAATTACCCAACCTGGTGGTGGCAACACAGAACAAACGATGCAGGTGCTGCTTCCTTCAGGGTAGAGAGCTCCAATACAAAAGCAGTACGATTTAAAATAAATGACAACTACGAACATTAAAACTTCAGCTTGTATTCTGCAGTAATTCCTAGAGTCTGAAGTGATGTACACTACCTTCTCAGGTAAATTTACTTTTGAAGTCAGGCATCAAAACCTTCAACACTATTCGAAAACCAAGGACAGTCTACACATAACCGGTTTTTCTTCAGTAAATAGACACAGAAAAGATGACCTTTGAATTTCCTCTAAGCTCTTATGACTTTTTCACTACGCCAGGTTTACATACCCTTCCCTCCATAAGGGCTTCAGCTTACCAAGAAGAAACAACACAAACTAGTACAACGGCTGGAAAGCGTTCTGTACTCCTCAACAGCAAGCAGCTGGTCCTTCAGTTGAGATCTATACTAAAAATTTTTCCAGCAGACCTATGCAAGTTGGGAAGGACAGTGGCTTTATATCACTGAAGTAATTATGAAAGCTAATGTAGGCTTCTGTCATCACATACTACTTTGCTAAGAGAACCTGTAGATGTCACAGTAGCACTACTAGCACAGGGTCATCTCCCCTAGGGGAGGGCGTGACTCCAATGCTCCTTTTGCAATTTCAGAGCTGCTTTTAAGTGCAAACACAATCTCAATCTAATTTCCCATGCTAGGAGGAAAAAAAGGAAGTAGCTGAACTAGAGCCTAGACTGGAAGGCAACAGCCCAACTCAAGAGTCACTATCATGATTGAACAGGAAAATAGACCCCAAATTAAAAAAATAATCTGCCATTTCAGATGAAGTAAAGTTTAATCTTGAAATAGGGATATATAAAACAGAGTTTGGGATCCAAAGGAAAGAAATCATATAACAAATTGCAGTGTATGCAACTTCAGGTACAAAGCTAAAACATGGCCAAGGCACTAAAGCAGTAATGGAATTCTACTTATGTTCTCTTAAAATATTCCACCACCAACAATCACCTGCTATAACAATTCAAGGCCTAAAACAATTTTTCTCATGGCCTTATACAATCCTGAATCTGTAAAAATAAATACAGCAAACATAAAAGTGCTGCCACAAACCAGATTATCTCATCCAGTTTGCCTGTTTTCATGCTATAAAAGTTAAATTACAGGCATCACTTCTTGGCAAGTTTTAGGTTTTCTTTTTAATATATCAATTTTATTTACATGCTGAAATATCTGGTTACTGTAGTTACCATTTTCCAAACATGCAAAGGACAGAAATACCGTACAGGAAACACCAGCTTAAGTTACTGAGTGTACTGTTTTTGGCTGGGATTGTTAATTTTCTTCACAGTAGCTTGTATAGTGCTATGTTTTAGATTAGTGATAAGAGTGTTGATAATACTGGGATCTTTTTGTCATTGCTGAACAGTGCTTGCACAGCATCATTTCTGCTTCTCACACTGCCCCACCAGTGAGCAAGCTTGTGATACAAAAGAAGCTGGAGGGGACAGAGCTAGGACAGCTGACCCCACTAACTTAAGGGATATCCCAGCAACAAAAGTGGAGGGAGGGGGGGCGGGCAAATGTCTTCCCAAGTAACCGCTGCATGGTGGAGCCCTGCTCTCCTGGAGATGGCTGAACACCTGCCTGCTGATGGGAAGTGGTGAATGAATTCTTTGGTTTGCTTTGCTTGAACACACAGCTTTTGCTTTACTCAGTAACCCATCATCTTACTAACCCATCTATCTCAACCCACAAGTTTTCTCATTTTCACCTTTCCAAATCTCTCTCCCATCCTACTGGGGTGGAGTGAGCAAGTGGCTGTGTGAGGTTGAGCTGCCTGTGAGGTTAAATTGAGCTAGAAAATGGCAGAATTAAGGTAATGTGCAATCTTGACACATTGAAACAGAGTAAAGACACTGCTTAATTACACATGCCTACTACTTTGAGTTAGGGACATAGTATTTTTCAATTAAAAAGTCTATCCATGATTCCAGTTCCCCCAGATCTCTGAACAATTTGGATATTTCCTTTATAGATGACTTCTGTATGGGAGACCAGTGGAACTTGTCACACAACCCATGCTGGATTTTATTAAATTTACTTACTGTGTAATTTCAATAAGTAACACAAGCACTTGAAGAACATGAGAGCAAGGAAATACAAAAGAGAAATGGCCAGAAAGCATTTAATGAAATGGGGGGAGGACCTCAAAAGTTTCAGCTTTCGTAGTTAAGAGGGCATATAGAACTAAGGCAAATGGAAAGGTAACAGCTATGGTAAGAAGGTACAGAATCTTCCAAAATAATTGTATCATTAACAACATTGTTTAAATGAGTCTTAACAATACATTACTCCAGTCAAAAACCAATCAAGTGGTATGTGACATATTCAGCCTCAATACAGCCAAGGACAAAGAGGGGCTACTACTGCAGTTACACATCCCTGGTGGTTTTCTTCTGTGCTGGCACTGCAGTTATCTTGCTGTCCCATAAATTGACCTAGAACCCCACTGGCAAAAAGCTAAAACTTTTTTTTCTCCTTCCAATTCAGCCCCCAAAACTGGCCTAGTATAAAATCAGCTGAACACCAGTACAAGAAGACATCTAGGAAACTCCCAAGGGAGTCAAATGAAGGGAGACTACCTTCTCTAATATGGGCTTGAAGTTACCACCTTTTTAAACACCACTTAAGATAGCTTAGCTAATCTCTGCTACTGGTGTGACCTACAATTCAAACCTTTAATCATATTCCCAAACAATACTGTAGCTAAAGTCTTTCTTTATGTTCTTAGAAAGTATCATTTAATTGCTAAGCATTTTTTAGAGAGCTCACATGAGTAAGAGCCAATGATAAATAGTGTGATGAAATCCACAGTACTTAACCAGGGGCAGGTATTATCTGTTCTGTGATTTCTGCACAAACATCCCCACCTTCCCTGTCCACACACAGTGCTCAGCAGAAGGTACCCTGCAGAACTCCATCTGCAACACACTTTTATAAGATTGTTCATCAAAAGATACCCTGAAAAGACATATCTAATAGGACTACATATTTTCAGATCTGACAAATATTGTTTTCTGATCTCAGCATCCTTATATTTCATCTTTATGTTCAGGTTTGTGCTTACATCATTTTGTTTTGAAGATTATTTCCAATAACTGACAAATCTAGAATCTCTAAACTGAACTGCAGAATGATAAAAAAAAGGCTTTGTTTTGATGTTTCTTCTATCCTAGAGATGTCAGTAAGACTATCCAAGCAGTCATGTTACTGCAAATAATAAACTAGACTATTACAGACAAATGTACAAAAAGTGCAAAGTAATACTGTAGCTTTTTCAGTGTGAAAGAAAGAGAGTGAGTGAGCAAGACTGGTGTCAATCACTTCAACAAAAAGCAGCAATATCAGGTTTTGTCACTTGATGGCAGCACACCAAAGACTTGAGCAAGACTACAAATTTTCTTAGCAGTACATACTTCTTTACATCTCATACAAGTGCCAGAACTCTTTCAAGGTTCTACTTACTTCAAAAATTTAAGATAAGCACCTAAATTTTTAAGGCTGCTGCCTTCACATTCAAGCAGACATTAAAAGGCTCAAAATTAAGAGTTCTACTTCAGTCTGACTGATGTTTACAGGTTCACCAACCTCCACCAGAATTGCCAAATGTGTGCTAAATAGAGTTCTCAAGCATGTGCAAGTGTAGGCAAGCAAACAGACGCAACACTTGAAAGCTTGGCATCCCAACATCCATTCAAAACTAAATAGGGGACTCTGATTCAGATGCACCATCAGTTTGGTTCTTACCTTCTCTCCGAGCTGTCAGAACAGGCCTGCCAATGTATCAGAAAACTCGTTACAGTAATCTAAGCGTCTGCTACCAGCATCTCTTCAACCACCTGAAACTGTTGCCAGCACCACACCCAGTAAATCCCCAACAATGCTACTATAGTCAGTAACAGAGAACCACAACTGACAGTCTCTATCTATTTAAATCATGTTCAGCATAGGTTAAATTACAATCACATCCAAGAAATGTTTTAAATTACCACTACTACTGAAGCAGGAAGGAGATCTTACAAGAACACAAAGAGCTGTTGGTTTCCTTCTCTTATTAATGTAGCAAAGGCTCATTTGCCACATGGTAACACAGCATAGTCAGCTTTTCTCTCAAACTCACCTTGTACGCAGACATATACAAACACATACAAACTATCATGTTTTATTTCTGTAACTGTATGATAAACAGCTTTATTTTGCCCTATTTGTACTCTACATACCAAATTTACCTATGGCTAATAAAAAATTACCATATGCTATAACATCATTAACACACAAGTTGCAATGACAGTTCTTTTGGATTTACTTTCTATATATTAAATCTTTATTAGTATCATTTCAAGACTTTAAACACAGTCATTTCTTAATAATGACCTCATGCAAAACTAATAAAGTCTTTACAGTGATACTTTTCTTTGTACCATACATTAGCTGGTATTATTCAAATAATGACTTCTGGAACAAAGAATTTAAGAAAACAAACTATTCCTCTTCAAGCTTTAGAGAGACTGAGTCATCACTTTAAGCCAAGCATTAGGAAATACACTCCATACACACTTTCTCTCCCTTCCCTCTACCTGACCAACAAGCTTAGGGTTGTCTAGTATATATGTAGTCTGGAACAGCCCTGCAATTTTCTCAGCCTTATAAAAACTGCACTTTCATTGAGACACATACACATGCAAAGCAATTTAACCTACTCTGACATACCAGCAAGAGGATAAAATGGAGGAGACCAAGAGGGAGAGCTGAAAGGGAACACAGAAAGCAAGAGAAACCCAGCAGTTTCCCACCAGAGGGAGTCCGAGCCCTACACAAAAGTGTCCAGGTTCCAGGGGAGAGCAGATGTGCAGCTCTGGGACCACTATGAACACCTACACAGGTTTAAGGGAGGGCTGGCCCTCCCAGATTTTGTTGATAAACAGCATATATGGGAAATGGCTGCAGGAAAACAAAGAAAGTTGTTGCTGAAAGACAGAGCTACTATACAGTTTTTAGATATACACAGACATGGCTATGGGACAATTAGCAACAACTTCCAAGTTTTGCCCATGTAAATTAGTAATATTAAAGTCAGGGGAAAGGTCCTCTTGATCCTTCTCCTCAGTAAACTTACTGCCTTCAAAAGGAAAAAAAGATGCTGTATTGCAGCATGGAACTTGATTTTGGATCCAACTTAAGTAAAAAGGGACAATCTGAACAAATAAGGCACTTGACTACACACCAGCCTGTACTTTATCCCATGCTCTCACCTCCCCTTCACCGATGTTCGGTGCCAAGTGTGGCTCCAACACACTGCACGCTCCTCAGCATCACCTGTAAAAGCAGATCCTCAACTGGGGCATGGATAAAAGAGGGGATGACGACACTCTTAAAAAAGAAAATAACACTCTCCCACCCCAACCAAACCCAAGTTCAGAAGTCTCCCTTTTCTATCTCTGCTGCTGAAGAGGAAACAGAAGCCACTTTTCAGCATATTCAAGATCTTCCAGAGAAGGTCTAATCAACCCTGAGGCTCTCCTAGGCTCAGCCTACCTGGGAAGGGAAAAGGTTTGATGATTTACCCATGTCCCAAGCTGTGGAATGCTCTAGCTTCCTAACACTAGGAAAAAATAATTACCTTTGTTTCAGAGGTACTGAAGGAGTAACAGGGTATGGTTACAGTACCTCAGGGCCTTTTTCTGGATCCAAATGGTGGAGAAACTTTCTAAGATAATCATCTTTTTTCTTTTTTAAAAGTGGCCTCAGCAACATCAGCAGAAGGCTGACATCTTTTAAAAATTCAGACAAACGCCTTTTAGTTGGGGGTGGGGGAGGAAAGACTGCATGCCCAATTTTAAAATGAAGGTGAACTACATAATCTGACTAAATCACAGCAAAATCATTCTAGCTGGGGGGGAACGCTCTCTCACCCACAGGAATCAAAAGCTGGAGGCACATACTTGGTGTTAAGTACCTCGCCTGCTTAGGACAAGTGTAAATGAGTCATACCATCTGTACTCACATTCAAAGGACAGTCTGGCAAGATAGCAGGGAGAACACAAAGCTCTATGCCACTCTCCTCTTAATGTTATGGAAGCAATTAAGATGGGGAGCAGAAGAAGACTTATTAGTTAAAATAAGAACTGCCTACAGTAACAGACACTGAACACCTTATTCTCCGAATTTATAATTATTTGCAGAATTCTACCCAGTAATCTATAGTACTACGGAGATACCTACAGCCTCACTTACAAAGGCACTGCATAGGCTGATTAAAACTCTATTTCATATTAATATATTTATCTCACAGAATAATGCAAGAGATGATCAAAGTAGAAAGTAAATAGATTGGAGCTGGAAATCATTCTGGAACATCTATAATTCAGAGAGAAGCTATTTGAGATAACCATTTGTTACAAAGACAAGACAAAATGCATTGTCAAAGGAAAAAGCCAAACCCAGCCAAAAGACATCAAGACTGGCAAGTCGCCTCCTAAACCAAGTTGTGCTGAGTAGAGTACAAGCAATAACCACACCAGAAGAAACAAGGACCTCACAAAGACACAGTGTGAGACTAATCCACACATAGGGGATGGAAGTCTCATCCGAAAAAGATAACTTGTGGCAGTATCTGAGCAGAAGTGGACCAAGCCATTGCCAAAACCTGGGGCAACATGCCACAGAAGGTGGCTATTCCCAAGGCAGCTGTGTGGGTTGGGGACCCAAATTCAAGGAAGTTATAACCAAGGTGTAAAGGCTTATCATGAAACCACTTACTAATACTGTAAAAATGTGTGAAGCGCAGGTTTCTTTGTTCTTCTTTTAAAGAGTCCTGGAAACCTGAAGTACATTGAAGGCTGAAGTGACCAGCATTTTTTTTTTTGTTGTTGTTGTAATAAAAGGAACATATTTTCAAATACAAAACAAAGCTTTACTCTGGACCTCAAAGTCAACATATTTGATGTCCATTGCCCCATCTTTTACATCAGATCAGCATCTACAGTACTGTATGATCCTAAAGACTGGTTCAACCTAGCATAAACACATAACTTATTTATGATGGTTACATTTAAATTAGAGTACTTACACAGGAAGGACACCAAGTTCTCCCAAAGATATTCCTGGATATCTTGGGGGCTGGACGGGGGAAAATAGACATCCATCTGCTCATCTAAAATCCTTGTGATAATTTGTTTGTATTTTTGTCAAGCTTCAAGGAGTGTTAAATGTACACTTAATTTAAAATAGTATCTCACTTTCTCCTAGTTTTCATGCCTTCATATAACTAAAGAATGATAAAATTGTTCATTATCCTAAAAAAAAATCTGATCCACTTATGTTGGTTTATTTACTTCATCCTCTATCTTTTTTGTTGGTTAAAATCAGGCATGCTATTTCAGAGCATTCTGTAGACTATATTAATAGCATTTACAATTCCCAGCAGGTTTCGCAGCAGCAGCTATCCACAAGGAGGTCTGCTTCCAGTAATTACAGTTCACAAGTAGGTACATTAACATAAAACTAATATCATTAATATATATGTCCAGCTGTGAACGCAGTTGAACAGGGGGAAGAGGGGGTGTGAGGGGGCAGAAGAACGCTACGCCACCCCGTTTCCTCAGTGACTGCCTATTTACCAAGGGCAGGCGCTCAGAGGAGCTTCACAGGCAAGCGAAGCAGTAACTCAAGCTGCTTCATTATGAATCAGCAGAACCACCAGAGATAAGCATTATACCATTTTAAATAAGAGTAGATTCAAAAACATTTCCTGCTGCTGAATCCTACTTAATGATTTGCTACTCAGAAAAAAAGCTTTGAGCTTGAATAGCACCCTCGCATAAAACAAGAGGTGAGATAAATTCACAAGCCTGGAGAAACACAAATCTGTGAAGCAGCCCAAATGACGTAAGTGAAAACACATGTTGATCCTCTGATGTTCACACCACGATTCAAAATGAAAAACGATCAATGCAGAAAAGGAATAAGATTCTCTAGGGATTCCAGAAACCTTTATCAACGTGGTATTTCAGTGTGCGCACATGTGTATCTTCAAAGAGTAACTGCATATACAAACAGTCATATCAGCTTCAAAATTTCTTATGATATACCTGGGACTGACACAGCTTTCAAAAAACCCAAACAGATGGCTGCAGCTCAGGTACCACTTCTGTGGTCCTCAAATTCATTTTTACAATTCTTTTTGTTAAGTAGTTCAGAAAGAATTTCAATTTTAAGATTCGGGAAGCAAGCAAAACAAGCAGAAGATGAATTTTGATCTGGCATTAAGAGGACAGATAAAAGGGTAGACAATACCATTGCTCCTTAAGCTGAGGGAACAAATCTTTAAATACTATTTCACACATCTTTTAGCAAGGTAATTATCTGGATAAAAATAAGGTAGCACGCTATGAGTCACAGCAGTTCATATATAAATCAACCTATCAAGAAAGGTCAGAACCAGGACAGAATTTTTAGAACCTACAGCTACTTTTCGAAAACCCTGTACTTTAAGACAAGAAGCAAAGCATGACTTGTAATCCAAACAGATGCTTGTCGCTTTCAAAGAAAAAAATTACAATTCAAGAAGTGATGCTCATGGACACTAAAATAAAAGAAAAAAGTACAGGTTCAGTGCTATTTAAGTCCACTTTTGTCTGTAGTAGATTACCTCTCAAAGGTTACAGTTTTGCTTCACAGAAACCTTGGTACTTGAAACAAGAGCACTGAAGAATTAAACTCTGTGATACCTACTATGGAACAGTGACTTTCTGGTACAGAGCTGACACATATTTTAGGACTTCCATGGGAAAACAACTGTAAAAAACAGGTATTGGATAGAGGGAGGACAGCAGCATCACATACTTCAGGTACCTGCCAAGGAGCAAAAGTTAGACTTGATCAACAGTACTTATAGGACAGCAGGGTAGCAGCTGCTGAGAGAATCTTGTACCAGCACAACACCTTTAAGAATCTGATTTCTAATTAATGGGTTTTAATAATCACAATTTTATTTCCACGTGCTGGAATTTTAATACTTCCAGTTAACCTAGTATGAGGGTGGGGAAAACAGGAGGGTTTAGGAGCATTTTAGAAAACACTGCAAACATACAAGTTAATCAGAAAAAAAAAAATCCTATTGCAAAAAAAAAAAAAATACATTTGCCAAATGAAATTAAATGATAGGAATAAAATGAATACCTACTGGAAACACTCAGCTCATGCCCTAAGAGGAACAAATCATCACAGATGTTTAAAACCTCCATGGAGTTGTTTCCCCACTCTGAAAGGAAAGCAATACATTTTAAAATAATATTTTTACAGTAATTGTAATGAGGAAGTGCTAAAACACACACGGAATAATAGTGTATGTCATTTCTCTAATACCAGGGCCAGCAATCCAAGTAGCAGTTGTTTTCTTAACCCTATTGACTATGTCTTCAAAAGTCCACTTGAAAAAGTGGCAGAAAAACACAGCAAAATGTCTGGAATAAGCAGCTCTTTGAATAGACTTAGGGGTTTGCAATTCCATACGAACAGTTTCAGCACTGCCAACGCACAGGGTTTTTTTATTGTCTTATCAGCCTTAAGGCTATTATTAGAGGACAGAACCATGGCTTTAAGGAGGGACATGAAAGGAATCAGAATCAACTGTTTCACTTGGAACAGAGGTGTCAACTGTATCCATACAAGCTTTTGACCCAGCTCAATGATCTATACAGCTTTTATTTTCCCAAAATGTAAGCTCTAAAAAAAGAACTGGTCAGCAGACACAGAGGCACATTTCCAACACACAGATGCAGCAGTGCCTCACCTTACAAGAGGCCCAAGTCAGTCAATGACAAGTCAGATATCTGAGCAAAAAGCATGACTTGTGTTTTTTTCCAGTTCAGTGTGGTTCCATGGGAAATGTAGGAGATAGTTCCACACACTTCAGGAAATTCTTCTTCCAGGGAAGAATGCAATTGCTTGGACAGCATGCACAGCCTGGCAGCCACACAACTTCACCTGCACTCTGCCAAATGCTTAAAGCTTAAGTCATGATCACAAGAAGAAAAGGTCGTTACCCGCCACATGTAAGTGCCAACTACAGGTAGCTACTGCTGTACAAGTAATGACTCCACTATATCAATACAGCCTACAAGGAGTGGAAAGTCAGATGCCTCTGACTGCCAGAAGCTGGTCATCTTCTCTGTCTGGTCGGAGGACTGCTGCACATAAGAACATGGTTTTAAAGTCCAGCAGGATATGGTCACTACATGAAAAAAAAATATTTTTGCAAGGCAAGTTAAGGAGTAAGAAACCATTTAAAAAAAAATATATTACACTCCATAGACAACTGAATACTGAAGGGGGTGTGAAAAAGACTGGTTAGCTGTTAGAGCCAAGTCCACCTGCACATCAGAAACAGACATCCCCAGGAAAATTAATCACAAATAAGTAATGCCACTGAACTAAAGCAGACCACTTAAACCAAACCAAGACATTGCTCATTTATAGTTAAAGCAGCATTACATTGGAAGTTAATTCTATTTAGCCAAAGCACATTGTTACTGCCAAATACCTATGTGCAGTGCTCTTAAAAATAAATAAGTCACCTTCTCCCTTGACAGACAAGAAGTCAAGGAGAATTATGCCACATGAAAATGTAACATTTTTCACTTCTTCGGGGGTGGAGGATAGGGGTTGGATGGGAAAAGGTTGGAAGAAGACAACCTGCTGAATACAGAACTGAAAGTTATGTGCACTAAACAGGGTGTGATCTAAAACAACTAAAATGAGAGACAGAAGAACCACCCTAGAAAATGAATATACCAGCAAACATACCAAATCTCCCCACAGCAGCAAAGCAGCACTGCAGCAGTTTCTCTGCCCTCAGTCCTAGACTGCTTAAATCCCTTCACAGGCAGGAGACAAGCAAGCTACCACTAAATACTTGTGACAAAAGCATGTCTCATCAGGCCTACCCCTCTTCAGGAAAGACAGCTGATTGCTTTACTAACGCTTTTTCAACTAATTTCTATCTGTGTTTAGGTGAAGGGCAAACCCAGACAAATAAAAGTAAGTTATCTTGGGCTTGTATTTTTGCATTTTGGATGCACTTAAATAGCATACAAGAACCTTTACAATGTGTTAGTTAATTCACTTTTATAATTTCTGCTATAGTTTTTAATTTATGGATTTTATCTGGGCATTTAATAAAAACAGAAAATTAAAAATTTCAGTTGTTTTAATTACACGTGCCACTAATTAAAAAGCTTCCAAAAATGTCTTATGTTACGTTAAGCAGTCACTGTAGGAAGGAAATACTATGGACAATTAGTGAGCTGAATCAATCTCTTTGGGATGGTCTCGGGTTGGTCACAAAGTGTCAAAATTTTAGGATTAGTAGAATTCTGTCAGGCTTCACTACATAAGAGAAGCTTTCTCTTTACCCCAGTTTATTCTGGTTTTCCAACACTGAGCAAAACAAGAAAGGCAACTGTAAAGAAAATACCATTTGTTCCAGAAGAGGCTACTGTTGTCTAATGTCACTTTCAAACAGTGAGCTTTCACAAACTCGTTCCAAGTGCTTAACTCATGACTTCCGCCCATGAAGCAGTTTGAATTCAATCATTCGGCAACAAATATATACTGCTTAAGCATTCCTTTTTTAAAAATCTTTGAATGCAAGTAGATGCAATAGTTAGATCTTAAGTTCTACTTTTATGTTACTAATACAATTTTTTTTAATTCAATGTTTCTCTGTCCTGTTCTCTACATCCTCAAGTTGAACTTTCCCTCAAAGTTCCCACACTCCATGCCAATAAACCACACTGAAAACAGATTAACCTTTTGTCTAGTCTTATCACTGAGAACCTTTGTACAACATAACACAAAAAAAAAACCAAGAGAAAGTACTCCATATCTCTCAAATCAGGGAACATTAAGTACAGAATAGCAAAAAAATTACCATAAATGTAATTTAATTCTCAATATTGAACCCAATTTTAACAACTAACGGCCATATAAGACAGACATTAAAATTTTACATACTCAATAACTTTCATTTTTTTCAGCATCGTAAACAGGATTCTGCTATCCTCTCATATGCCCTCCCCTTATAAACAGAGTCTAGAATCGGGTACTTACATAAGCTTTCTTAGATATCAAACTACTTTTTCTTCTTAACACTTTGCAAAATACTTCTTTATTAAATATTTGCCAGTCTGCTTTTCCCTCCCTCTGCATTCCAGTGTTCATTTGTTTATGTTATACACTTTCACATCACATGTATGTTTGAACACCTACTAGGAGCAGCACTAATGCTTATCCTCCAGTCACCTGTTCTACAGCCCACAGCAGAGATGGCTGAGCAACTCATGAAGCAGCTCCTGAATGGCTGCCTAAGATTTTTAGGAAAATATATATATAAAAAAAAAAGTGCTGATGAGCAGTTTCAAGAACACACGTGAAGCAGATGGTGCAACCTGACCTACATGGTGTCTTCCCTGCTTCTAGAAAATATTATGATACTCTAATAATGCCCTTTCTTTTTAATCCAAGCTTTGTAGTTTTATCATTGTTTATTCCAGAAAATTAAACCAGAGTCAAATGCATGAATAGCCACATTCATGACCCACTGAATTAAACAGCTTTGCAGTGGGATCAAACTGAGAAACATAATGAAGTGAGGAATAGGCCATCTTGACGAGGTTTTCATTAATGGCAATTCAAAAACGCTATCTTTTTCTAGCTGCTGATATAAATATTGGCACAGCCAAGCTGCTGATGTTGTGGCATCTGTACAACCACACTGCTATATACTCCACATCACCTAGTAAGTTTAACTACTATATTTCAATTTTCAATAGGCCTAAGATGAAAAATTTTCTTCCATTACAGAAGACTTCACTTTATTCTTAGCCTGACACGCTTCATTAACTATTATATGAAAAGAAACGACCAAATACTATTTTAGTTTATTTAAACTTAGTCATTTTTTTTAAAAGCATATTTTCGCATTAGATATTTCCCTACCCCAAGCATGTATCTCTGTGCAGGGAGATAGGGGGATCACTACTCACAACAGGCATGACTCCAAGCTGTCACTGGATGGTGTCCAAAAATTAGAGCTGCACATACAGAAGCATAAAAGGGAGCTAGGAAGTTGAAAGGCTTTCTGTCCACACATTTCTGTGAGGGAAAAGGCCGCAGCAAGTTCTGACTACTTTTGGCATTCAGTTTTGATGTAACTGGACTACCTGGACATGATCTCATGCTTTCAGTGTAACCTCTTGACAAGAGATAGAAGGCAAGAAAAAGTCTTTTTGATGTAATTTTCAGAGGTCCAGTTGTAAAACTATGAGTAGTAGGGCTTGTTTAAAATGCTGCAAGAAAACTGGAATGCAGTTGTCATATGGGAAATGTGGAAACGCCTGCGGGTCCTGAAAGGCAGCACGTGGTAAACAAGTACATTACAGAAGAACTTTTCTTGCTTAATTTTTTTTATAGCCAGTGTAATTCAACATGAGTTGTTATAAATAGAAGCAGACATCATTAAGACCCTAGGTTCTCTCATAGTTAAAGAGGAATTCATCAACCACACTCAAACCCCCAAACAATCAGGAACCAGACAAGAAAATTAAGCACATTGCCAAGTTCCAAAACATAGTCTAAGAAGCTTCAGGGCAACAGCACTGAGGTTACTTTCCCTAAGAGAAGTCCAAGGCAGATGACAAGTTCCTCGCCCCTTCTGTGATTACAGGACATCTTTCACAAAGGAAGACAGAGTAAATTTATCTGAGCCAAAACACCCCTTTCTAGTTTGTACTTAGGACAACTTTCAAGGAACAACTTTACAGCCACATGGTAACCTAAACAATGTGTTTCTCCCCTCACTTTTCACCACTTTGCAGAACTAAAGAACAAGCGACTGCTTAAGCTCAGCTGCAACCAAATATTTGACATTGGCCTTAGGCAGATTATAGAAGCCAGTGAGTTTCAATTATTATTGCCAGAAACCTTGTGAATAAAAAAAAAAAAAAAAAACCAACCCAAAGAGAAGTGTGTCTTTAAGCTCCATCCTAAAATTTTGAAACTTCTACTCTTTTGTAAAAATTCTTCTACTCCACATCTTTAAAGATAGGGGTTCATCCAAGCAGCATACTCCATTTCTCACACACAACCCTACCCTACATCAGCTCTCAGTAGTTCATCTGTTGGTCTTCACTGTGGTAGATATGAAGTGACACCATTAGCACACTTTGGGCCATTAATTAACCTCTTGGAAAAGAGCAGAATAACAAGAAAAACTTACCCTAATGTTTCTGCCTATACTGAATCTTGGTATGGGGCATTTTCATTGTTTATCTAGTGAAAAAAAAGACATGACAAACAGACACCAAAGCCATTGCCACCTCCCTTCTGCAGCCACACCATATACTATGCAAAGTAGGAACCCTGACCAGGCACCCTGTGGGGACGCATTGCTTCACAGCCATGCTACCTGGCACTGCGCTCCGCCCGAGATCCTGAGGTCAAATCACATCACTCCAACAATTCCTCTTCCTTTCTTCAACTATCCATCCTATTTTTACAAGTTACTTTTCCCAAAAATAAGTGGTGTCAGCCAACACAAGAGAAGCACTAGTGGGCACTGTAGATATATTTTTATAAAAGGACTTTTCTGAACACGTCTATAACACATGTATTTCAGCAGAGGCAGTAAGGGCTCCCACAGCACAGAAGGCTGAACTCCAGCAGACATTTCTGAGCTACTTGCTGCAGGAACATTCATTCTGTCTTTGGGTTCTGTTAGCTGTGTCTGACCGCTGCCACAAGACTGGGCTTTAAGCCTTGCAGGTTTATTTCTGCTCACAGTCATTCAGGAGGCAAAAAGCCGATTTTCTAAAGAACTTACTCCAGAATGACAGTTCCAAAATGACTTTGCAACACCTCCAGCCAGCATGGAGGAGAGCACTGCTAACACTGCTCTGGCAAGCTTCCAGGGAAGGGGAGCTGAACTCTGACAGCCTGCATAGACACCCCAGCATTGGAATTCCTACTGTCATTCAAACAGATACTATTTCTTTGGCTTATGTAAGTTCCAGTGAAGAACTTTACAGAAGGAAATGTATCTCACCACTCCTCCACATCAGGCGTTGGATCTTGAGACAGGAAACCAGTGCAACAGCCTAAAAGCTTATAGTATTTTCTGCAGCCATTGCAACAGCAAGAGAGCCCTCCAGAGGCTTTCCTTAGGTGGAAATGCAAACATATAATCAACAACTTTTTAACAGTCATGCTAATTTTTCTGCAAATTTCTTCTACTGTTTGTGGGCACAGAGTCATGAACCACAGCATTTCTACTTAGACAGTAGTAGTTATTGTTTAATTATGTATCCAGCAAATTTAATACTTTAATGATTACTAAAGCAGTTTTAACACATATGCAGAGCATTGCAGGAGTTCTATCAGCCTTCAGGTGTGGAAACCTTGCAACTCATCTGTTCAAATGCAAAGTATGAAACATACCACTTCCTTTTTAAAGCAATTATGGCTTGTTAAATGTGTTTTAAAAAAGCCAAATCACAGTGTGCGAAGTCAAAGCCCTTTCAAAAATAAAAGATGTAGTTGTATGCGGCTATATTTGCCCTTCCAAGACAACGGATTTTATATTCTTGACCCCAAACCGTTTTTTGCATCTCCGGGTGTAGAGAAACAGTCGAAGGCACTCTCTTCCCTATTGTATTCACAGTATTAGTCCGAGATCATAGATGCTGGCAGAGTCCCTTTCCTGTGCTGTAGAAAGGTGCAGCAGGTAGAAAAAGGAAGCAATGTCTTGAAGATTTTGCAAACTGAGCTCCACAGGGTAGCCGGATAGCTGTTGGTTTTCAGATGATACTTGACTGTGGAGGTTTGAAGTTCATCAGAAGAGCTTTGCTGTTCACTGATACTGACAATCTGTGATATCTTAACCATTTCTGTCCTTCTCATTTTCACTCTAGTGCTTTAGAAATCCAGTCCTCACCTTTCTTTTGCTCTTGTTATGAAGATCATCAAAATACTCCCTTCTTGAGCTTTATTTCTTCTAGAATAGATTAACTTGACTATTTACATGTCTGATTGTTGTAATTATAACTTGTTAAACTTAAAAGCAAAAAAGGAGAATAGACAAATGTCTATGGCCAAGTCATTAAAATGCCATTTATTCTTTACTTGAAAAGTTCTATTTTAATAGACTTCGCTGTGATCTAAGTAGCTAGATAATAGCTTTTAAATGACTGTGTGTGTGGATGGAAAGAAATAGAAAACATAACATAGGGTAGGAGTGGAAGAAAGAATTTATGACCTGGGTGATTACTATAGGATCAGGAATGATGCATGACAGTGATGGCATTGGCAACCTTGTAGTTGACAGAAGGAAGAAAAGAAAGCGTTATTCTACAAGTCCTCCTCAACACTGAAAATTATTTCTCAGAATGAAAAAACACAGTTTTTAAAAAGCAACAGATACAGCAGAGCTGTAAACAAAATACTGCTCCTGGAAATGAGACAGGAGCAAAGGAAATCAAAGCTATCATGCAGTACCAATACAGGGTTCTAATTTGGCAGAGACAGCACAGCAACACTATTAAGCACAAGACCACCTTCTATTGATTCTCATGCTTTAGCAAAGATAGCACAAACTGAACAGAACTGAGCAGTTACAAAGGAAGGGAGATGACAAGTTGGGAACTCCACTGATGTGCTACTTCTGAAGTGCCCTTGTACCACGACTTGGGACATTCCACTTCTTCAAAACAATGAGTAATAATGTTAGCATTTTGGTTTTCTTCATGTTTATTTTATGTGTGCTTTTCCTTCATTTTAACATAACAGCAATACTTTGTCGGGTGATGCCGGTGAGAGAAGTCTTAGCAGAAGTAGAGAAAAAGCAAGACACCAAACAGGTATCTGAGGCAGAAAAATGGTATCAAGTGCTCTGGATGAAAAGAAAGACTTTGCACAGAGTACCTGCCCACCATCATGAACAACGGACAGGAGAAGCAGATGATCTAAAGACAGGGCAGGGAAGGAGGGGGGAAAGAGGGAATACCAGTCAACCCTAACATTATACAAAACTGAGTCTGCAGCAATGGATTTAAATTACTACATTATGTATTAGTTACAGATTTATTTTTTTTTTGGTTGGTTGCTTTGTTTTTCCCCTCCCCCTCCAGTTCAGCTGTCTATGACTCAGGTAGGTTGGTCAGCTATGAGTTAGGTAGATCCTTGTACTCTTGTGCTGCCTGCCACCGGATGACAAGGTTCTTGAATGGAAGGCTCAACTTCCTCCCTGATACAGGTACCAGTATAGATGGATCTATCAACATGTAGAGGACAAACAACAAAAGTCCTGAAACACAACACGGAATCCTTCACAACTGCTAGAAATTCTGTAAGCTCTAAAAAAAGCTCATTTTGACCTCAATGATTTAACTATTGCAATTTCATTCTTACTTTTGTCATTCTGACTAGAATTCTTGCTTGTGCCTCTTCTCCTCCTTCATTAAGGTACTTTCTATCTTCTCTTTGTCAAAGTGAAAAAAAAAATTCAGATACACATGCTTTCGTCTCTGCATTGTACAGAAGTACAGGAAGTGAAGTAGATGATTTCAGCACAAAGGGAGAGCAAACCTCCAGTATGACTGCAGAACGATCAAGAGTAATTTTCACACAAATGCTCATCAGCTGGCATTAGGAAGGCCACTAAGTGCTAGTTTGTTGTTTGAAAGTATCGAAACATTGAACATTGAGGACGCCTTCATGACAGTTCAGGGGACAGTCAGAAAAAGACCAACCCATGCAAACAGGCAAAGTGATGTATAAAACTTGAACATTCACTATGTTTATGAGTTGGTTTATGATTAAAAGGCACTCTTACCTACTCTGGGGCAGAAAACCTCCAGCCCTGCCACCCCCCCACCCCTTCTTCCCTCCCATAACTGTAGCTCTGAAGTTTAGCAACCTAAGCTTAAGCAAAGTGATTTGGTTTTCCCGTGTTCTACCTAAAACCTCTGGTATTAGATTAGACAGACCTTTGCTTTAAACTTCTCAAATTCAAATAGTTTCAGAAATGTAGTGAGAAAATTATTTAAGTGTTCACGATGCCTTAAATAGTTAGGCTTTAGTCATGTAAACGATCTACTTGAATGGTATTGTTCACTCAGTTCACATACATACATAACTGTAGAAAAACTCCAACATTAAGATTATATTCAGTTCATGGTAAAGAGCATCTCATTATTATAAGTGAGAAGTCATTAGGTGCTTCAGCTAACAAGTAGTTTCTCAATATACAAGTAGGATGCTACAGACCAACTGTTTTGCCCCTTTCATTTGCTTATCACTGCTAGTGCTTCCTCTTTAATTCTTCACACCCACCCAGCTGACCACAAGTCTCATCATCTTTCTCTTTCCAACTACTCAGTCCCACCACTCTTGCATTAGCTCTCGTTTTTGTGCTGAACTTAACCTGGTATATTGTCACTCCTTGTCAAAAGTGCTAGTGTCATTATGAAGGAGAGGATGAACAACATTCCCTGTTATTTCAGAGCTTAAACATTAAGATTTTGTCCTCACTTGCACAAAGGATAGCACCAAGACACCTTACTCCAGACTCATGCTCAAATGCGGCATTAAAATTTGTCCTCTATCCCCATCAACAAAAGAAAACAAAACCCCAAAATCAGCACTGTAAGCATGCTCCCAGCACTCAGCAATGGACAGCTTTGTTTATTTTTTTTACTGATGTGAAACAGTTTGTGATTTGTATTATCATACAGGTTAAACACAAACATTATAAATAACTCTGAAACAGTTAGTCACTGTAACTAAGGCAACAAGTCTCCCACTCGACTTCCAGAAATAGAGGAACAGAGGTAAGAACAAAATAAAAAGTTGGAAGGAGCAAGAAAGCAAACGATCAGATATTAGTTTAATCTCAGAAACGCACAGCTGACTAGAGAAAAATAAAGTACAGCAACTGAGAAATAAATTTGCTGATAAAAGACAAAGTGGAGGATATGAAGTGTACAATACCAAAGATATTTAATTTCAGTTGTATTGTTCCACAACCCATTTCTGTGAATGTAAACATTGACAGAAAATGGGGAACGTAACAATCCACATCAGAGAGCAGATGGCTACTTTAAAGTCTCTACAGCTACTAGTTTCCTACAGGAATCATCGACTCTTTTTACGGGTGCTAAGGAAGTCACTTCTTCACAGCCAAGTGTACATTTGCCTCATTTTTTTCCCCGCTGATATTTGCCTCCAAGTAATGGTCCCAAGCCTTCGATGCTATCTACATGAATAGACCTTTATATCCTCACAGAAGGCTACTGAGTTAACAGGATCTGCTATAAGGATCTGACTGCAGAATATCAAGGCTTGCTTTGTTTCTCCCCCACTTTTTTTTTTTCTCCTCTTTTTTCAAAAAAGTTTATTTTCTTGAGTTAGATAAACTGCTTGCTCACAAGTCAGAAGTTCCCAAGTTACCATCAAGGAATCTGATCCCCTAAAACGAACACATGGTAGAACAAGGTTCTCTCAACACATTGTGGTGGAAGGGCTGGTAATTACTCTATACAACAAGATAAACAGAGTTCAACTTGCTCAATGTTTTCCATCATCTAAAGAAAGTTATCTTTTCTGTGCATGTGAGTTCCTAGCTTGGGAACACACAAATTAGCAGTAAGGCCTCAGGTGTCTTGATAAGTATTACAACTTCCTGATGTAGTTACTGTGTTGGACAGATTAGATTCAAATTTTAGCAAGAATGTGTAGCAGAGAACAGAGCACAGAGGATGGTTCCCAACTTTGATGAGATTCTCCATAAGTAACTTTTTTTTTTTGAAGAGCAGTAACTTTAAAGTAACTTCTACCAAGAAAAAAAATTAATGACATATCTCATTAGTCTATGTCTGCACAGATTTGTAGAGCAATACAACACAATTCCATTCTCACCAGATCCCTCCCTCATCGACCAGCAGCAGCTCCTTTTCATCACCACAGGAGACCATTCCTCCCCTTAGTTTAACAAGGAACTAGTTGGGACATTTATTCTTGGCATGAATTCTAACAGAATGAAGTCTAACGCTGGCAGTAATGAAAATAGCAACCATAGAGGCATTCAGAGTGTTCACTATGACACTGCAAACATTTGTTTAACTGCCAATTGAACAAGATCCATCTCAGCTAAGAGATAGATATAAATGGGCAATAAAGAAGTCAGTGCTCTCACTATTCAAGGACTTTCAAGATAAGTGGTCACTCTAATAATCCTCATGCAGTTGTTCATACTCCCATCCTTCCCACTCACATCTGACTTCTGGGAATAAACGCACTGTCTCTAGCAGACATACAAAATAAAAATCCCATACAAATCCCTTTCAAAAGGCCATTATTATGAGCCCTAAGATTTCTTCCTATTACGTATTTAAGATTCAGAGAAAATAGAAAATGTATCATTAAAACTATGATGTACTGAAAGAAAAAAACGATGCTTCATTCAATGAGCTATTTGAGACAAATAGTTATATAGCTGCAAAATTAAAAATCAGCCAGTTTTGATCAGAGCTTGATGCATTTCTACAAACTATACCAAAATATAGGCTTATGCTAGCCCAAAAGACAACCTCCAGGCACATACAGAGGTAAGGCTTCTAACAGAAAAGCAACAAATCTTAGTTGTTAGGCAGTGCAAATTTCATCTGCCCACTCAGAAAAGACAGGCTGTCAATTATTCCTTAGGTGCAAGGGAGACTAGCTCACAACCCTTTAAAGCAAGAATTTACCTGTTCTGGGAAACAGTTAACATACCTAGAGATCATGACCAAATAGCAAAAGGAAAAAAAAAAAAAAAAAAAAAAAAAAACCCCACCCAAAAAACACCTAGCAAAGCTGAGAGGGCTTTTATAGAAGAGACCAAGGCATTATGGAAACTCACAAGCAAGTTGCTACTTCTCCCACTCCACATTTCCTCCCTCTAACAAAAAAAATCACTGAACCTCGACCTAAACTTTGCTGTCAGCGCAGTTTCTTAAGGAGACTACCACCATGTTTCAGGAAGAAACAAACTTTTACAGCCTCCCTCTCACTTGGCATTTTAGTAGTTAAAGCAGCTTCTCATCCAGAAGCGCCTGGTGTACAAGCCGATCTATGCAGACAGTACAAAGGCAAACAAACTGAAGAACAAATACCTTAATCATAAGGTACACAATATATTTTTCATCACTATCTTGAATGGCTTAACCTTCAGTAACAGAATTTTCAGATTTCCTTCCTCTGATTTTAAACATGTGTCTAACATTGCACAACAAACCAAGAGCAATGAGAACAATCTACAGGTTCTAATTTGACACCTGAATGATTGCTCATTCTGCCCCAGAGTTCAAGTTTCCTATTGAGCATTACAGGTATCAACTTTGCTCAGTGCAGTTCCATTTAGCTTCAAACGCAATTTTTGCAAAAATAGCTTACAGGTTTTTGATACCAAATACCTTTTGAAAACAAACATAAGTCACTTCCGAAAGTCCAATGTATGCCCTGAATTACTTCAAAGCTTCGAAAGATATTCCTACCTTGCAGGATTGCAAAGCAATAAAGCTCAAGCAGTATCAACACAAATTTGTAGAGAAGGTATCTGTTGGCTGCTTGTTGAACCCCAGGAAAGGCCCACTCTTATCAGGGGATAGAAAACTTTTATTCTGAAAGTTAAAGGCATCAAATCAGCCGCCAACCAACAATCAAATTTGAGCTTCACAAACACATTAAGCTTCTGTAGGATGAAAGTTTTGTTTATCAGTGAACTAAGTAAATTAAGTCAACTGCAAACAGAAATGGGAATTCACCCTCTGAGCTCAGCTAAGAGCCTCAGAACAGGATTTCTGACTGCACTGCCAGTTCTCAAGCACTGCTTTTATGCCACTTTACATTTAGTTTAGTTTTTCAAGTTAATGCAGTGTAAGTATCAAACTACACCTATGATCTACGTCCACCTCTCCCTCACAGAATTCTGACATTTAAATAACGCAGAGCCCTTCTACAGTACCAAAGAACAAAATCAACAGGTTTGTGTTGATTTGGGGAAAAAAAAAATCTTGATAATAATTACATTACAGTAATATTTTAGTAAATTTTTTTTTTATTGCAGAAAGTTATTCATCTGGCAGCTGTAAAAGGAAATTTGCAAATCACTTCCCTCCTTCATAGTAGCTGAACAGAGCAGCCTTTGCACTCCCCTACGAAGCACAGCCACCACTGAAGAACAGGTGCCCTACAGGGACTACAAACGTGACAATATATTCTAAATGAACGTGTCACTCTGACACAACGTGTCTGGTTCAAGAAAACACAAAGCACGTTCCATGGGACACTGAAGACAAGCACCCCTACTTTCATAGAGTACCACAGGTTGGGTTTTATAATGAGCAGCTGGTGGTATAATCTTATCGCAGTATCTAGTCCTGAAGTCATGACATGTGGCAGCGTACTGCATGAGAACACCGACCTGGAGGAATTCTCTGTAGTTAGCAAGACATGTATCACGTTAGTCTGATTCCTCATGACTTTTAAGCATTCTAAAAGACAGACATTTTAACAGAATTTAGTTTGTAGTAAGCGAGCTACCAAGCAATGGACACTTACCCAGCAGAAATACAGCTGCTGCTACAAAAAAAAAAAAAAAAAGAAAAACACTTCCTCTACAAAAGCCCCTTCAAAACCAGGACTCCCCTCTGTTATTTCCCTGCCCCTACCGATCCCCTTTGAAGCAAAAGAATACTTCAGTTTCCAGTGTATCAGTGCACCTTTACAGACCCATGAAGCCTCTGAAAATATCCACCTCATACTTCTGGATTAAAGCTTGCATTATAACTGAAGCTGAGAGGCTCACACGTCTCACACAGTCTAGTATTTCACCTCAGAACCAGGAGGATCCTTCCCAGAAGGAAAGTTCTGAAATACAGTATTTTCATGTCAACATAAATATGATGGAGTTATTGTGAGGTATTTTGCAATGAACACCTGCAGCAGAGTTGGATTTCTAGGTTTCAACACAAGGGCTTATTCTACAGAAGGGATAAACAAATGTCCATTTCTGTGGAGAGCCTCCCACAGAAGAACAGTAACAAAGTCTGAAAAGAAACCTAACTCAAAGACACAAAGTGTATTTCAGGTAAAAAAAGAAAGAAACTTTGCCAAGTAACAGAGGTATACACAGACAGATGAAAGGCCCAGCAGGTAACGATGAGTTGCTACTGGAGTTGCTACTGATCAGCATAACAAACAGACGCAGCTGCCTAACCACCGCCAGGTTTCTAGGTGCTTTTTTAATGTGGGGCTTTTCGGAGGGGGTGGGGCCTCCAGGCGTCACAGTTATCTTTAGGAAGAGTATCAAGGAGCCCCGCAGCAGCGTGTATGAGTTTGCACAGATAATCTCGTCCAACACGCGTGAAAAGGCAAGAAAAGGCATTTTCTAGCAAGCACCTTTCTACACACAACCAACTGCCAGAGCAGACCCTCCCACCTTTGTATCTGGATACCGCACAGGAGACAATAGGTACGGCAGCGGAGACACCAGGAAAGGGCAGAGCAGCGAAGACAGGTATTTTCTGTGAGCTGGGATGGAAAACGAAGAGTCTGGCAAACAAAGAAGGGTGTGATGCGATGCAGGCACCGACCCGCCGACGGCACGGCAACCCGCCTGTTTCTCGGAAGGGGAGCGCGGGCACGGCGAAGGCTTGTCAAGAGCCCAGAGAAGAAAGATGCAGCAGCCGAACAAAAGACTTTAAGGGCCTGGAGGGGCAAGGTGCGGCGCGGAGGGACGAGCCGGCGACTCCC
>NW_008627910.1:987-1314 GCF_000691845.1 Merops nubicus | reverse complement strand
AAACTTCTGCAGCTAGTTGCGGTTGGAACTTGAACAGGAGGCATCTTTATCTTTTCTACTAGAATTACCCGGTTAGTGATATAACTCTTCACCCCAAATCGATACCGACCATCAAGGAGATTCAAAGTAAGTCCTTTTAGAATATCTATTCCAATTCTATACTCTGGGATTGGAACAATCATGACTGTATACTGTCGTTTTGGGATGTTTCCAATTTTCATATCAATTTGGGTTTGTACTGCCTCAATTTGCTTTCCGCCCAACCCTGTAATAATCACAGATTGACCTTTAAATTTCTTAGGATTTCCATGAATCAAGGAGGCGTCT
>NW_008627910.1:0-274 GCF_000691845.1 Merops nubicus | reverse complement strand
TTGTGAACTACTGGCCCTGTTTGTAGCCCCAGCAATTGTCTATGGAATGTCCTTTTTGTGTTCCATACAGTCCACTTACTAGTTTATCTTCCTGCTGGCTGTGTCATTCCTGTTAGGCGTAGTCATTGGCAAAACAGGGGTACAGGTCAGAATACTGCTGCCACTCACAGTTCCTTCCAGGAACAACCAAACTGTTCCCGAAGGGCCCACTGTAAGCAAAGGCAGGGTCCTGTTGACGATCCAGAGTGGGTGCCATAGGCTGAACAGTTTCTGA
>NW_008627909.1:0-24724 GCF_000691845.1 Merops nubicus | reverse complement strand
CCCCTTCACCTACCCCCTTCCCTTCACTCGACACTTAGCCTGGAGAGAAGGAGGCTGAGGGGAGACTTTATCACTCTCTACAAATACCTGAAAGGAGGTTGTAGCAAGGTGAGTATCTGTCTGTCCCAAGTAACAAGTGATAGGACAAGAGGAAATGGCCTCAAGTTGTGCCAGAACAAGTTTAGACTGGACATTAGGAAAAACTTCTTCACCAGAAGGTTTGTTAAGCATTGGAACCAGCTGCCAATTCCTGAAGGTATTTAAAAGATGTGTAGATGAGATATTTAGGGACATGGTTTATTCATGGATTTGGTAGAGTTAGGTTAATGGTTGGACTCAATTTTAATGTTTTTTTCCAACCTAAACAATGCTATAATTCTATGATTCTAGAAGATTGTATGCAGGGAAAAAAGGTTATTATCACAAGAAAAGGGCTTAAAACACAAACCTACAAGAAACATAGCTGCTGGAGCTAGAGGTTTCATCAGCTCTGCAGCTCATGGGAACACCGCTCTTTTATTTATGTGGCAGATGTGCCTAAAAGCCCCTTTCCTGTATCAGACCCCAATTTTCTCAGTGCTGTACAAATACAGAATACACAGTCTCTCCTTCTTCCTGTCAAAACTGTAGTCATTCTTATGGCAGTTTCTCTCTTGATTGTGTGTCCAAAAAAAACCAATAGGGAAAACAAATTGTGGAATAAAGATAATATAGAGTGACAGGGGAAACACATATAAATAATAAGTTCTGAGGCCAAACCATTGCTAGCATAAAGTCTCAAGTACAATTAGTAACTTTGGATATGTTACTAGAATTATTTTGTGTCCTCACTGGATATGTGACTGACGGTACCTTTGAGGTATCGCCTGATTTCTGAGGAGTGGTTGTTCAGTTCTGTGAAATCTGTCCGGGGAGGGGTGGGGGTGCTGTTTATGCAGCTGCTGATCCAATGTGAATGGCTGAAATTATTGCTTCCTCAGCCAGAAGTTCGCTCCCTGTACATTCAGTGAGATGAGTGAACTGAGCATATGCATGCTCAAAATCTGTTATAATGTGAAACAGAATAGGTAGCTTTTAACACACTTGGTCTATTTCTGGCTCCAGTAAATGAAAATAAATCTGTCCTGTCACCTTAGCAGGCAAGATTTTCTCTCTCTGTCATGGGCACTAAGAGCCTGTGACAAGAAAAGTACATTTTATTTGAGGAAAGGGCAAGAAAATAAAATAAACATAATGCAGTGTCTCAAAAATTCAGTCGACTGCACAATTCCTAATCAACCAGGGAGCAGCAAAGCCCTTCACTCCCGGCCAACTCAAAATCCTCCACAGGGCCATGGGAGGCCCATGGGAACCAGAATGATGCCCACTCCATGAGCTAGCCCTCCACCCTTAATTCACCATAGCTGGACCACACAAGATCAGCCATAATGTAAATTTTTCACCTCCCTGAATTTATCCACATTTCCCTTTAGTCAGTGTGTTGCTGTTTCTGACTCTGGCCCTGCCTGGTCAGGGTTAGCCAGTCCCAAGAGGGAATCCTGGTAACAGCAAACATCCCTTGCTGGGCAAGTTTCCCTCGTTAAAGCACCCCAGAAGCTCAGGGTGACCTGCGTAAGGTAGAGCCCCTCCTGCAATGAGTTCTGTTCAACTGGAGCTGCATGAAATAGCAAATAGGCATTAAAAGTCAAGTAGGTTCTGAGTAAAGTGTGCTGGAAACTGAAAGACAACAGCAGCTCGCTGGTAGCTACTGGATCACTTCAGCTGTTCATCACAACAGATGCAACCAATTCCAAAGGATTTAAAAGAAAACAAAACTAAAAGCAGCATTGGGCAAGGAAAGCTATGTTTTACACAAATAAAATAAATGAAGGTCCTGAAATTTGGGTCCCTCCACTTTTTTGCATTTAGAAGATCATCTTCAAATCCAATGGTTACAGGGTTTTCAATTACACAGCCTAATCTTCTCTCAGTTAGGAGGATGAAATTCTCCCCAAATTGTTTTGTCATGTTTTGTTTTAATTTTACTACATCCCTTTTCTGTTCTTTAGACAGTTCAAGAAGTCATGTGGGGAATGTCGGTGCTGTGTGCCACTTCACATCAGCATAAATATTAGAGAAAAAAGAATGTAGAAACAGAAAATTCTTTTTTAACCTGAGGAAGATTTAAGCCCCTTTCTGCTATCCACAAATCAGGAAAAAACAGGACCCACTTTGAGATATCGTTGCCCTAATCTTCTCTGCTAAGGAACAGCATTATCTACTTCAAGTCACAATACAACCTCATACCAAAGGACTCTCTTTTTAAGGAAAAAGAAAATTCCACATTCCTCATTTTATTCACAGCTTTAGTCAAAACTATTTTCAGGCTCTTTTCATGAGTGAGGATGAAGAGCTCTTTCATCTACCTGCGGTTACTTTGACTTAATTTCCTTCAATTCATTCTATCAGCTGCTGCAATTATTTCTCTTCACAGAAACCCTTTGCTGTCTGTTATCAAACTCATGGCACTGCATGGCCAAGTACCTGCAGCAACACTTACCACCAGCATCAGTGACAGAGCCAAGTGTGTCTTCTTCTGAAGGACAGATTAGTAAATGAGCTCTATTTACTTCTGACATTTTCCTTCTCCAGAGCAATAGCACAAATGAGTCCAACTGGAAAAGAAAGGAAACACAATTCACAAGTGTATGGTTTACTTCAAAAGAAATTTTCAGGGAAAAAAAGGCAGCCAGTACAGCCAGAAAGAAACAGGAGTTCCCACTGCTCCCTTTTGGCTGCAAAAGGTGCTTTGCTGTTGCAGTTATCCAGTGTGTTATTCTGTGGTATATTCTCAACTTAACAAGGTGACATGTTGTGGCAACATAAATTGTACAGCACGGATAAGAATCTCCCCAGCAAATATTTGGGTAACTCAGGTCAGTCTGTAGTTGATGTTGGTTGTCTACCTGGCAGCTTACCCAGCCTAACACAGGATTGGAGCACCACTGCTGTACTCAGAAACTCTGTCCTTCTCCAGAAAGAAAAACTTCACCTTTTCACATAATTTCTAGAGGTCCTATCTTTCTGTACATGCTCCTTTTGGCCAGTGTTATTTCCCTGTCACCCACCTGCACAGACCTTTTCTTCTCTAGCTCCCTTACACCCTCACTACAGACCACAAATTCGTTACTTCCAGCTTACCTCTTTTGGGCAGCTGGTGGCCCTGTTTCTGGTTTGAATGCTTTTGAGTCAACACTCCTACTGAACAGGGTCTGTTTGCTTTGGTGGAACAGGCTGTCCAGCAATGATGCCACTCCTCAACACCTGCTCTGCACCAGCTCAGGTGCTGGCGGCAGCAGGTCAGCTGGTCTCACACGTGTGTTCTCAGCTGCACCCACTGATTTCATACCTACACTGGGTGTTTGAGGGCTATAGGAAAACTACACTGCTCTACCTAATTTCCTTTAAAGGAATACTAAAGAATAGGTTTAAAGCATAAAGAAAACTCAATTTCTTAACATTTCAAAGCGTTAACTTAGATTTGGACAAAGAAATCAGATGACAATGGCTTTTTGCTTTCTTTTAATCTTTTTTGTTCATTTTTTTTCTTTCACTCATCTTTACCTCTCTCTCTTTTCCTAATCTTTTCATCTCTTTTGTGTTCTCTCCTTGTCTTTGTCTTCCTTGGTCCAGACCCATCACCAACACCTCCCTCCAGCTTCAGACCCCAGGGCTGGCAGAAGCCCAGAACTGAGGAAGGAGGGTTCAGTGCAGGGCAAAGTTAGCATGGACAGGCTGTGCCCTACACTGCTTGGCACATAAACACAATTCAACCTTTTCTTGAAAACAAGTGCAAAAATCTGATGGTTCTTCCTCAACATAAAGCTTACAGTTCTGCCTGGGGAGTGTTGTCTCAAGTCTACAACCTGGTTGACTTCTGTATAAGCAGGTTTCATGTCCTGGCTCCATAGAAATCTTCTGTATTACAAACATTGTGCCTCTCAAATGTATTTTGCACACTACTCACCATCACCAAAGTTCACTGTCTCTGCTCTAGCTCCTTGCTTTGCTCCCAGTGACATACAGAAAAGTGGACTGCAGCAGCAGTGACTGAGCAGGGCTGGTGCTGGCCCACACTGACTGCTTTCCGACTCACAAATCCTGACTGTAGGCAGGTCTGACAGGTTTCTGGGAAGAGGGATTTCACCTTTGCCAGCAGGGGTCTGTGGGAGTATATGGTCTGTATCAGTAGCACCTTGCTCATCACAAAAAGACTGAGGAACTATAAAACTTAATGTATTCTTTGTGTACTTCATCTGAGCACTAATGCCTCTGAGCTATTGACTCTTTGTTTTCCTTCATGTTCTCGTTTACACTAGTGGCATTTTATCAAGTTGATAATTCAGCTATATAAGAACCCCCTGATATCAGCATTAGTTTTGTCAAATCACTTATCCAGTCTGTGAAAACAGACAGGCATTTTGTTGAAACAATAAATCCATTATGCCAACACAATTAATTCTGTTCACTGACTAAAATATGCTGTCAAGGAACAAAAGGCATTAACCTAATATCTTTATCTAGTTGACAAAAAAACAAATTAGTTCAGAGTTTTTGATGTCATTGTGGTTTATGCTAAGCAAAAACCTTCATGTCAACATACCATTTTATCATCATTTTGTGGGGAGTCAGGACACATAGGCATTACCAAGGCTCTGCCAAGTGACACAGGGAAAGTCATTGCAGCTGCTTGTGCCTGATTTCCCTCTGTCTGTCTGGACTGAGGCTTCTGCAGAGAGCTGTTTCTAGTTCTGTGTTTGTACCATGATGGTCTGTTCCCTAGGTCAGGGACCATCATTTCTCTGTGTGTTTATTCTTAGAAAAGAAAAGGAGAGGAATGGGTTCCCTCTCTGCTCCTGCACCACCAGCAATAAATGTTTGATTTCTCTTGGCACTTCTTAATGCTGTTATAGTCAAATTCACTTCTAAAGTCATTGTTAAACACAAGGGGTTTCGGAGCTCCACGTGTCTAAATGAGATCAGCTACCCATGCATGTCTCCATATGCCTTAAGGAAAGTCCCTCTCTTCTCACATGTGTGTTTTTTCCTGCAGCATTAAAAATTAGAGGTTCAAGTTTCACATCACTTCTTCGAGGAACTATTATTATTTGAAGAAACCTCAGGTTTTGCTAAAGCACTTAACAGTGGGCTGTGTATGTACAGAGAAAGGAAATTTTACACTGGGTTAATGTTCTTTTTTTTTTTTCCCCCTTCTCCTCAGAAGAGATTAATTACATTATGAGATGAGTTTTTAAATCAAGGGAGTAGCCACTCCTGCCTCCCTGGAGGCTAGGGTACCACGGTGGTTTCCCTCAGCTCCTGCTGGCACTGGGATGCTCCTCTGCAGTGGGCCTGGGACTGGAAAGCATGAAAGCAGGTGATGCAGACAAAAACAGATGAGCTCAGACTGGGCTGGGATGCAGGTACAGGACTGGACCACTGCTGATGCCACTGCAGCAATTCCTTTACCACTCGTGGATACATCTACCAGGATAGCAGCCCCTGTGGCCACGGGAGAAGCCTACATGCAGAAGTTCTAATTCATTTTCCCACAGGCACAGGGTTTGTGCAGCATCTCCAGCACCACATTGGGCTATTCCACATACAGAGGCTCCTCTGGTCATCTCTGAGGAACGTCCTCCTTTAAATATGTCCATTTTATTTTGTGCTAACAGCACTATACAGAAGCATGCAGACTGGCATCTTTTTGTTGAATGGAAAGGTTGTTATAGATAGGATTCTGGCCAAATCAAAGCTAAATCTCTGATCTTCCAGAGAAAGACTGCACATGTCCCAGGTTTCTTTTTCTTCAGCGTCCACCTGGAAATGGCCATAGTGTCATTCTATTCCTCACAGTAGGAATAAAGATCTCTCTTGAGAGTGCACAGGGTTGTGAAGCACTCCCATGTGCACTAATGTAAACTAGAACCAAGCACCAATATACTTTTGGAAGATGGACAATTCACAGTGGTCATTTGGCAACCCACACTAGCTTACTTTTGTACCCTGAAAGTGGCAGGACACCATCAGTCTTTGAAGTACTGTAAGCCCCACACACAAGACTTCAAACACAGGTCAGGGCACAGGGAAATGTGGGTGTTACCCTAGCTACTTGCTTACTAGGAAGTTACACTTGCCGTATCTATGGGACTGACATGTAGTAGCAGATTTAAGAGGTTCATTTTAAATGCAAAAATAGAAAGAATTAAAAAGGTGTTTACAATAAACATTCACAGAAAATCCTCAAATTATACTTCATCATATCTAAACCTTTTTCAGAACACTTGCCTACATTTTAGGTTTTTTTTTAACTCCCAGTAGGTAGGTTTTTCTCTTTTTACTTTCTAAAAGCCAACAGTGTAGCTCCACACAATGCAAATAGAATGATTGTGAATTTTGTGGTTATCAATAGATTCCTGATTAGCAATTTTTTCTTCCATTTATGCCTGCAGTGGTTAAGAAACATCTAGCTCCTTCTTTCGATTTTTAAGAAAATTTCTTTTCTCTATTCTGCTGGGAAATAATGTTTCAGTTGATCTGTGATTTGGCCCTCTGTTGTGGACACGCAGTGTTCTAGAGTAGCTTATGAATCACAGTTGTGAGCTGAATTTCTAAGGTACTTATGCATATGCTTACCTTTCAGCTGACAAGTGATCCCTGCAAGATGAATAACACTGTGTTTAAGTATGTGCTTAGAGGCTTTGCTGGACTGAGACTGGAGTGTTCAGAATCTACAGTGCTGAATTCCTGATGGATAAGCACTGTAATCTTTAGATTTGTTACAGTTTTAATTTAACAGCCAAGGATTTCTCATTTATCAGGTTGCTGCTGTCCCCTAAGGATATTTGCTATGACATTTTTTTGAGTGATTGTCTCAATGTTCCCACAGAACTCACTTCTTGTATTAGCTAAGGTAGTCCACTCTCTGGACTTCAGATGTAGTACAGAAGCTATGAGCAGGTCAAATTGTGTGATAGCTATTCTGCTAATTTGGTTAATGAGATGCTTTTCCAGTGTGAGACAGATGTTACAAATACACACAGGCACAGAGAGAAACCTAGATCTCTGGAAATAGAATCGCCACCTTCGGGAAATGTTCTGCTCAACGTACTTGCAAATGCTTGTGGGAAGCCATCCTGCTTTACCTAGCTGAACTGAGATAATCAGCTAGGGATTTTCTATCTCCAGTTTTAAACTTTTTCTGATATCATCCTAAACGCTTCGATACATGGTCTCTGAGGTTTTGCTATGTTTCCTAAGCTGTGCTCACTCAAATAAGCTGCAAAATCTTATTAAAACATTGCTTGAATCATTTCATGGTCAAAACCAATCTGTCCAACATACTCATTGTCGTTACCGACACCCGATCCCCGGGATCTCTGCCACCCAACCTCTGCCGTTGGGTACCATCACAGACACTGGCTTCAATGTGAAGGATGCTGCAAATGGCGCTTATTGCGTCCCTGCAATTGCTTATATATGACAAGCCACGCCCACAAGGCCCCTCGTGGGCAGTCTGAGCTTTCCGTTACATCGCGAGATCTTCCGCACGCCGATCCCTGCCTAGGGCGGGCTCTGCTCACCACAACAACTCATAATATTTTAGATAGCATCTGTACAAAGGCTCCCTTAAAAAGAAATAATCTTAATTGTGTATTGTTCCTCTGTTATGCTTTTTCACTTATTTGCCCAGTATATTAAAACTGCTGTACACAAACTATTCATTCTTCCTAGACAGAAAAGTTAAACTTTTAACACAGAAAATTTCTCTTCCATACACAGAAATAATTCTTGTTTTGTGGCACATAAAATGTTAAAGCATAACACAGAAGTGTGCAAATACGGTCTGGTGGGACAAAACCCGAAGGTGGCGGTCATGTTGAGCTGCTATTAATGTTGTGCTGGGAGAAGAAATACAGAGTCACTGAATCACAGGAGAATTGCTGAGGTTAGAAGGGACCTCTGGAGACTGCCTAGACCAAGTCCCTTCTGAAAGTAGGGTCACCCCACGCAGGTTGCCCAGTTTTTTTTTAATTTTGAATATCTCCAAGAATGGAGACTCCACAGACATTCGGGCAACCAGCTCCAGTATTCAATCAATCCTGCAGTAATAAAAAACCATACATTTTTCTGATTTTCTAAACAAAACACTGTGCATTAGAAAAATACCCAGCTTCAGTCTTTCACAGAGGGCTGCAGAACTGCCCTCAGGCCACTAGAAAGGCACAAAATGGTGGGAGTCATCCGCTGTCCCCACCCATGAGATGCTCACCCCAGAGCCAGGGGCTGTATGACCAGGGCTGGCCTGTCAACACCTATATTTTAAATGCAAGACTACACAGTGCAGTCTTTGTAGGCCACGCGTAAGGTGGAAAAGGGCAGGATACTTGTGGCAGGACATAAGTGAAGTAAAAGTTTGAGGGCTTGACAAGAGGTGCTCAGTTGGTCGATAGAGACGCATGATGTCAGGGTGAGAGGAAAGGGAAACTGGTGACTGATGAGTGATGCCACGGAGCTGAGCCCCTGAACCCCAGTTTGGGTCATCAGCCCCACGTGTGTCTCCTTGGAGGACACAGCAGGCTTAGTCTGGCTCCTAGGGCAGACGCATCAGGACAGCCCATCAGCTAGCCCATCACTGGTCTTCATGGGTGTTTTGATGGCTGAGAAGGAAGGTAGAGCAATGACTTTCTCTGGGCCCTTGCACTGCCCCTCATCAGCCAGCAGTCCTGTGCACAGAGAAGTGTTTGAACCTTGGGATGTGAGTGGGGTCATGTCAAGCATGGAAGGGTGCAACAAAGTATGAGATGTTGCTGCAACTTTGTCATTCCTAGTTGGTATTCTGTGAGCCTATACTTGAGTTCAGGAAGGTAGCTATTGCCCTCCGAAGACTTGTGACTTCCCTACCCCCATCAATCACTGACAAACAGTTTGGGGATAGCACATCCGCTATGCACATGACACAGGTCTTCAGAGCCTCCCTCTAAACTTTTGAACTTTAGACCAGGTGGCTAGAAGGTCCCAGCAAAATCACCTTCCCTATTCCAGGGGTTCCTAAACCTAAATTAGCTGTGATTTAGGTCTAGGAACCCCTAAAAAGAGTATCCTATCACAGATGTTAGGGGGAGCATGCCTCCAATTCTCTTCCTGAGGATGCAGGGTGGAGGGCTGGAAGCTGCACTTCAAACAATGCTCTGTGCAGTCCCTGTGAGCCTTTCCATTATGACCAGAGCAGCAAGGACTGGGTTGTTTGGCCTGCCCTCCAACCCCAAAGCACAGAGTCAGGCCACCCGTGCCCAGGCTGCCACCAGAGGGGAGCGGGGAAGTGCTGGGTGTGCAGGAATCAATGGGCCACAAGAGGACACAGGTTTCTCTGCAGGGTGGCAACTGTCAGAAAATGACTGCAAAGCACCAGATGGCTCGTCAGGTTTTCATCCTCTTCTCTTGCTCTCTAGCAACATTTGATCACAATCTCTTCTGGGCAAACACATTTCCTTTCCTTACATGCCCCCAGGCCCTCTCTGCCCTCTCCCAAATGCTGTGGCATGCCAGGAGTATGGCTTCCACCACTCCCAGGAGACCTTGCAGGCCATGGTGGGAGTGGCTGGATGGGAAAACACACGGCCCACAAGCAGCTGCACAGTGCATTCCTGTGGTGGGGAGGTTCAGTGGGTTGTTATCTTCCCATTTCCCGAGGTGAATGTGGGGGATGTGGGTGAGGGAAGATGGATGAGCAGCTCAGGGGGAGTGAGAACCACAGCTACAGGGAAGTAAACATGTTTGAAGCACAACAAAACCATACTCCCCAGGAGGCCCGATGTGGCTGAGCATTAGGGAGATGAGCAGGGCTGGTGGGAACATCCAAGACCTTTTGGGTCAGGGTGAGACTGGTTTAGAAAGCAGGCAGGGAAGGAAGGAGGTAAACCAAGACAGCAGCACCAGCATCACTCAGTGGGTCAGCACATCCCAGCAGGGACTAGCAGTAATAAACCCTGGCCACGTCACCGAACTGAAGCAGCAAGCATGGTGCCCCATAGTTGAAGAGAAGCTCCAGCTATTTCCCTGTAAGCAGAGCCTAGAAGTGACATGGACATCCAGGGTGCACTACTGAAGCCCAGGGATGCAGCAGAGTCAAAAGAGAGCATAATCTATTCTCAGGGGCAGGGCATCATCCCCATCCCTCCCTCTCCATAATGCAGGGGGCTTACAGCAAGCCTGGAGGTCTATTTGGACTTTCTATTGCCTGAGAAGCACTTCAGAGCACTGTGGGATCTCTTGGTGTTTCCTGAGCCTGTTAGTGCATGTGTCCACAGCAAGTCCTGGAGGTCTCAACAGCTGAGTGGCCAAATCATCAGTTCAAGAGTCTCGTGTCCCCATTCAAGGTCAGAGTGCAGGAGGTGTACACCTGGAGCAGATTCTTCAGTTTCACCTAATCCAAAGGTGTGCCAGGTCACTGGCACCAGAACGTCCCTGCAATGTGAACTGAGGCAGGGTCAGTGGGGGTGGTGGGGACGTTGGCTTGGAGACCACATCCTAGAGCTGGCTAAAATGCTAATGCAATGTGCACTGAGGGCTCTGCTCTACATCTGTTTCTGTCTGATCTAGTATACCAGCTTTTAACTGAAACAGGACTTTTAGACTGGCTAAAAGCACTCATTAACTAGTCCTCAGAAGAGATTTTGTTGTGGAGTCCACTAGGGTGCTGTAGGGTCTTTTCTTATACATTTCAAAACTCAGAGCTAAATCAAAGTCCAGAGGAAACATGGGAAAGGAAAGAAAGAAAAAGGGTTTTTTTACAACTAGTGATGTTTATCATTTGAAGGCAAGCTTCTCAGAGACGAACACCTGATATTTGACTGTGAAATCTATTGTCACACGCTGCAGCCATCATTCACTGATCATTCTCTTGAAATCTTCATAAAGGAAAACTGCAAGACTCATCACCCTAACTTAATCATAGAATGGTTTGGGTTGGAAAGGACCTTTAAGATCATGTAGTTCCAATCTCCCTGCCATAGGCAGGGACACCACCCATGACACCAGGGTGCTCAAAGCCCCACCCAACCTAGTCCTGAACTTATCCATTCTTGGGGTACCTGTAGGCTCCCTGGGCAGCCTGTTCCAGGGCCTCATCACCCTCAGAGTAAAGAACTTCTTCCTTCCATCTAATCTAAATCTACCCTCTTCCAGTTTGAACCCATTGCCTCTCATCCTATCACTACAAGCCCTTGTAAAAAATCCCTCCCCAGCTTTCTTGTAGGCTCCCTTCAGGTACTGGAAGGCCACAATAAAGTCTCCCTGGAGCCTTCTCTTCTCCAGACTGAACAAACCCAGCTCTCTCAGCCTGTCCTTTTAGGAGAGGTGTTCCAGTCTTCTAATCATCTTCATGGCCCTCCTCTGGACCCACTCCAACAGGTCTATGTCTTTCTTGTGTTGGGGGCTCCAGAGCTGAGCATGGTACTCCAGGTGAGGTCTCATAAGCACAGAGTAGAGGAGGTAAATCATCCACCTTGACATGCTGGCCATGCTTCTTTTGATGCAGCTCAGGATACGGGGCTTAATACACAGTGCAATGCCACAGCACAGCAAAAAAAGCCAGATGAAAACACTAAAACCCACTAATGTAATACCATGAGCCACATGGAAGTGTGTTATGATGTGCAACAACCTGCAAGGCTTTGTGCTCAGCATTCAAAAGCTCATACATCAGCACCATCGTGATAACATGACATTTTCTCCTTTGTTCCACCTGCATTAGCAAACTACAGAGCTGTGGTGCCACCAGGAGAACTGACGTGGAACCGCCCCCATTAGCAAGAGAGAAGGATTTAAAGGGCGTTTACTGTCAAGTAGGTACCATCCATGCCTCTTTCATTAGCTATTAGAGGAAACAAATACAGTCCAGGTCCCATTTTATCTGAAGGCACAACAAGGCTCCCTCAGAACTTGAGAGCATATCACGCCACTGTAGACTCGTTGTGTTCGATGTGTTCATTCAGCAGTCCAATTGAGCTGTAGCTACTTCCTATGTGTCCACTGATGTTTCTCTGCAAGAAGGGAAGGTTAAGCCTAGGATCAAGAAATACAAGTCTGTGTTATGAGAAATTAGTAATTTCCATAAGTACCAAACCAGGCAGAAGACTGGAATTCCCTACTGAAGTAAAGCTATGTTTATTGGAAAGGCACTTTCATGGAAACTATAATACATCCCATTCTGTCCTGTGTCTATAAGGGAGAAAAATAAGCACTTTTCTCTCTGCACTGATGAGACTTGCACATGCCAGCCTCCAAAACAGTCCCAGTGTGGTGAACACACTCTCACTTGAACAGGATAAATTTATTCTTTTTACTTTTATTTATTATTCCATGAAGAACTTACAGTGGCAAGAACTTTCCTCAGCCATGAGTAGACCTGAGCAAATTGAATTAGCAGGTGTCATTTGATTTTGATTTACTTCTTTTTTAAGTTGAGGCTGTCAAGGATACACTGAGCCTGATGGCTTTTAACAGTATTTTCCAGCTCCTGCCACAACAGTGTGAGAGCAGCTTTGACAGTGCAATAGGCAAGAGCATCCCCATTGACAGCATCACGGTTGCAGCACATGAGAATAGCAGCCGCCCAGAGAGTGTGAGCACACCCAGGGGAGCAGCCTGACATTAGCTTCGGGAGCCCAACCTGAAAGCAATTAATGCAAAACCTCCTTATCACCTTCAAACCTATTGCTGCTCCTCGGGAGGTTCTGCTGTCACCAAAATCACAGAGAGCAGCCAATTGGAATGGTTGCAGTGGGTATTTACCATCCGGTGCCTGCGCACAAGAGGTGTTTACATGTACATGGGATTGTTTTGTCAGCATTTCTGCCTCGCCTTCACACTGTGCTGTATCAACAGTCCCTTCAGGCTCAGAGTCAGTGGAATTTAATTATATTAGCAAAGCGACATCATCCTTTTGCATGATGAACATCAGTAGTTTTCAGAAACAAGTATCACATACAATGTCTCAAGGATGTTCAATTAATATCCTGCAAGTGAGGCTGGCTCTAGTTGCCAGGACAGTGACAGAAGAGATGTAGGAAGAAAACGTTCCTTCAGAACCACACATCACATATAAACTGACATGCCCTTAACTGTTGTTAACTTTAAACAGCTCCAGTTCTTGATGAAACTGGAGTGAAGCCCTTTCCCAGCTGTAAAAGCAACATAGTTACAATTTGGGATGGTCCTTCCTCATTTCTTCCTGATTTCATTGCTTTCAGGACCAGAGAGCAAGAATCCAAGAGAAAGCTTAGTCAATATACTATGCTTCCTGCAAACACATCTGTTTTGCCACTCCACGTGTAACTTCAGTCAGTAACAGGGTGAATGTTTGGCAGGTCACAGGACCAGCATGAGATCAATGTTGCACACTGACACAGCAGTTATTTCACACACAGCTCTGGAGATTACTTGTCTATGTCACCATACTACTCCAAACTTCTGCATGTTTGGAATCAAAGTTTTATTATCCTGCAAGTTTCTTCCTCATTCCCCATATCAGTCACTCCTGGGATGAGACTTCTTTGTGGACTGATGAAGTACTCGGAACAATAGTTTGCAAAGAATTAATTCCTTTGATCCATGCTAAGCACAGCCCTCACCGACTGCTGCTGTATACTTTATTTATTGGCGTAGAGCCATAAGGCAGCATTTTAAAGCATGGACAGTTTTTAAAAGCAGATACAGGTATAAAGGAAGGGAACTTGTTACCCAGATGGTACCACAATATGTTCTTTGTTTAGAACCCAGCCATAAAACCAGCCAGGTGGAAGCAGCAGTGTACCTGCAGATTTCCAACATCAGAACAAGCACAGATCTTGCCCTGGGTTGCAGACCTCAGCCTAATGCAGGGTTAAAACATCTGACTGTAGGAAGATGGTACAGCAAGCAGAAAAATGGAAAGCCCCTCTGGAGCAGGTGAGGCCCCTTGCCAGCACAGACCAGCTCTGTACAGAGCAGGGGGTGTGATGCTGGGCAGGGGTGGGTGTCTAGTTGCCATTCCCCACTGCCCTCACTGTGGATCAGGGCAGCACTCTGCAGGTGCAAGCTATTAAGTCTAAATATCCTAAATAAAAAAGTTCTCCCCTCTAGTAAATATCCCACAACTGAATAAGATTGCACTACGTTGTTTCGTTTTTCCCTGAAATTCTCTCTTCATTTCTCCATTCTGTTTCGAACAACACTATCGCACTGCACCCCCTCCCACCCTTGATCTCAGTTCTCCACACTGATGTTTATGACCTTCCAAACCCCTGCTCTTGCCCCAACATACTGAACCATTTTCTTGGGCCGTGTACAAAAGTAATGTCAATTGCAGCTCACTGCTAGGGGTCTGTCCCTGCATCTCCTTGAAATCAGCCCTTCCAGCTCCCTGGGGAAATGCAGCGAGCTGAGCACCACAGCTCCAACCTTCCTCTACCATGCTGGGGTAAATCTTCCCTGACTCAGCCACTGTTTCCAAACTACATTTGCTGTGCAAATCTGCAGGTTTTATCCCAACAGTCTGAGTTTTATTTTACTTTTAACAACAGCTCTTTCTTTACTTTTTAAAGGGAAGGCAGAGAAAAAAAAAAAAAAGGTCATTTAAAAAATAATTTTGTTACCAACTGCTCATTTTCTCATGCTTTGTGAGGTTTTAAGGGGGCAGAGGATTTGATTTTCTTATCTTTTTAAGTTTGGGGGGGGTGTTTTCTCTCTTTATCTCCTTTTCTTGGAGTATTCCACTGTATAATTCAACTAGTAGCCTGCTATTGCAGTGACCTCAAAGAAAGCTGATACTCTTCCTCTAGTTGAATCTTTTAGTTTCTTACTGGGGAGCTAAACAGCTTTTCTAAATGCTGTATTAGGAACTTGTTAGATAGGATGGAGTAGATTCTTCTGAACTGCATTTCTAACAAAGTTTGCTTCCACCTTGCTCTGCTTTCTTCAACAGTAGCATTTTTTCCCAAAACTTGATAGTACCATGGAGAACTCTTGAACGCTCTTCACTTGCCATTTTTAAACACAGTGCAGCAGTTCTCAGAGCACACTTCAGTGGTGCAAGGCTTTTGTCTTGACCTACCCAGCCACAGCCCAGCCAAGGCAAGACAGTTCCATGCCAGGAAGACACTCAGTACAAATCTGTAAGTGGTCTTAGTGAATGGATGCTGGCTCCCACATTGCCTTCCAGATCCTGCAAAACTAACAGGGGAGTAGGACGTGCACACCACTTTCAAGATTTGCGGGTATAAAATCTGCTTCTCCCTTACACAATGCTTACCTGTTATCTAAAACACTGACATGGGCCTCATGATTGTGTTGAGCAGCCAACCATCTTTGACACATTTGCCTGTTAGAAGGTGTTATCCCCACCCAGTTCCTCGTTCCTAAATTCCTAATGGGATCCTTCAGTTCCTTTGGAGAATAAGTACAAGATACTAGTCATGATTCTGGGAGAATCTGCTCTCCTTCATCAGGGAAGATACCCACTGATTAGGAGCATCAGTCCCAGCATCATTAGTGCTTGAACAACTTACGAAAGCACTAAACACTCTAATACCCATTGAGGCGTTAATAAAAGGGGCTTAATCTCTGCTGAGAAGAATTGAATCTGAGTCTATCCCTGGAAATTACTTTCTCTGGTGGAACGACGTGAAATCCAGCTCGCAGCCTGCGCCAGGGCGACAGCTACCCTGCAGCTGTGTGGCAAGCCTGGGCTAACGCGAGCAAAGGATGGTGCTTGACTGCCTCCAGAGCACGCCTGCCTCGCTGTTATTTTCTGTTTAGTTGTTTTATTAAGGCCGAAATCCTCCGGTTTTAAAACGAGATGGATAACCAGCGCGGCTGGGAAGCGAGGAGCGGAGGCATTCGCAGGGGAAGAGTGACCCCTGCTGGCCACGGCGTGGAAAGGAGCCCCTGCATCCGGCCCCGCACAAAGGCGAGGAGGAGGAGGAGGAGAAATAGAAGGAGGAGGAGGAGGAGGAGGAGGAGGAGGAAGCCCAAGTTGCGTGTCAGGGTCCTCCTCGAACCTCTCCCCCCGCTCTCCTGCAGGAAGGTCGCCCTCCACAGGGAGGCTGCGGACGGCTCTGGCGGCAGGGCAGGCTCCGGAGCTCTGCCATGCGGGGACACCGGCTGGTGTCCTGTTTTGGGGTACAACAGAACTAATGCTGGTCGGTGATTTTGCTTTCCAGCTAAGTCTCTCCTAACTAACTGCCCTGCCTGCAGTTAGCAGCACGTTTTCGCAGTCAGAGTCTGCCTCTAGCAGTGGTAACGCTCCATCTTTAGAGTGACCACCAAGGATTGGTGTGCAGACCAAGGTCACTGCCAAATCCTGTGCACCACACAGAGGGGGCAGAAAGCAAAGGCCACACCTGCAGGGAGGAGCAGACAAGTGACCCTAAATTCACCAGTGGAATATTCCATCCCATACCCACCATATTCGGTATAAAAGCTGAAGGATCATGAGGGTCAAGGTCTTCTACTTCCTCTTTTGCTGCTCCTTCAATGGCTGGCATCCAAGGAAGGTTCCATCCATTTTGCCTTTGATCCCAAGCCCTGTGTTCCTGAAGCAAGCTCCAGAATCCAGCTCCTGTACCCACTCTGCTGCTGAATCCAGTCTGGGACTTTCCCCAGGAGCTGCTCCCCAGACAGGGGTGATGGTGACATACTGTCATTGGGGGAGAGTTTGGTTCAGTTCTGGTTTTGTGTATATATTTGGTGACAAGGATGGGATTTGAACCCACAGGTGCAAGGCACAATGGATTATCTGCCCTGCCACCTCTCCAGCCTCTGCTGTTGCCTGCAGAGAGTAAGGAGCCCAACAGCTTCCTGGTAGTGATGCTGCTCTGCCTGGAGGGCAGAGGCATGAGGGGAGGCAGCTGGGGCTCTGGCCCCATGCAGAAGCTGATGTTGGAGCTAACCACCTCCCAGTTAGACCTGACCACTGGCAACAGACAAGGCTCACACTGTGGCCATCCAGACCGAACCGCATCATCACTCCAGCAAACAGGCCATGAACCCCTGCACAGTCACTGATGGTTGGCTCAGCTTCTCACAAGCTGTCCCTCACAAAACAGTTGGATCATGTTAGGCATGGCAGAGATATCTGATCTGAAGGACCACCCTGGAGGAGCAGGCAGGTGGGCTGCACTGTGTGATGCCTTGGCTGAGCCAGGCAAAGCCTCCAGCATGTCTGAGGAGGCTGGCCCCATGCAGTTGAAGGAGAGCCTCAAGGTTCACTGAGTTTCCATGGAGGAAACCTGAGGAACAATGACTCACACTGGACTGACCTCATGACTGTACAAAAAAATAGGCACTTTCTCTAGGAAGTGAAAGGAAAGCTGCTGGAACTATGGCTGTGTGATAAGATTTGAAATGCTGCACCAGAGACTACTCTCTGACGCCAGTAAGACCCGATCCATAACAGCCTGTGTCCATGCTATGGAGCTCCCTTGGTCTCCCCAACACTGGCCACAGGCAAGATGCTCCTGTGCCCATGTGCCGTCCTGTGGTTGGGTAGCCTCGAGGGCCTGAGAAGCACGAGAACATCTGGTGCAAGACAGGGCAACTGCTAGGGCAGTTCTTGTAGGTACAGTGGATGCAAAGGTTCACCCAGCACTTTTTTTAGAACATGGAGCTGCATGTTGGCCCTTGGGCACGGAGGAGAACTTGGGTTTTTCCTTGCAACACACCAAGCTCAGGTGCTGATTCAGAGACTGCTCTCCTTTCGTAGACAGCGTAGGACAGACTTAATATCCTATTCATGCCTCTGCAGCTTTATGAATCTCATTTCTTGCTTTGATCTGGTTCCTGAAACATTAATTAACTTTCCCTCTTTTTTTTCAATATGCTATTTCTAATTATTTCTTGCTTCTTCACGTTATCTTTTTCATTTCAAAAAATTTCTCCCCAAGAGCAGATTACTTGGCTGTCGTAGGAATGTGTGACTGCTTACGGGTTATCAGCTAATTGCACAGATGTGACATAGGCACCCGGCACACCTCTCTAGCACAGTCTGCTGGAGTCTGTCCCAGCAGCCAAAACCAGCACTGGTGCTCACCCCACCAAACAGTGCACAAAATTGCAGGAGAAACCACAGGAGGAAGTTTCCCTCTGTCTTCCTCGGTTTCACACAGGGGTGGTTGGCTGGTGGTAGCAGAGTTTTGAAGCCAAAGCAGGGGAAGGCTTTGGGATCTGGTGCGGTGAAGCACACGCACCGTGAGCTGGCGTACACAAACCACTTGTTACCACTTACATGCACGTTCTTCTGGTTGTGTGCTACTTTCTGCTTGATGTACTGACTCTCTTTGCCTCATTTCAGCACTCCACTGACTTCCTGAAGGTTTTGGATGAGTCTGGTAGCATTACAAGCTGAAAATAATCCCACCTTATGCAGCAAACATTAACTTGCTGCAAGAGATGCCACTGCCTTAGGAACTGCTGCATATACCATACCCCATTTTCATGCCATTTCCTTTCTGTGCCTTTTATAAAGAAATGGGGAGCTCTGAAAAATTTAACCACTCCAGCAATCCCTGTCAGGATTGGTGGCAACATATTCAAGATGTTTAACTTCTACTTCCTTTCACTGTTGCACCTTCATGATTTTTGTTATCTTTTGGGGATGGAAAAAAAAGTCCTGTGGCATCAGTGAGCTGGATTCTTGGCTCTCTGAGTATCTGAAAAGGCTTGGTCTGGGAAAAAAAAAAAAAGCTGGCTATGAGGAATATGAGAGAGGTTTCTAAAGTTATGGATGATGTGGAGAAAGTAAGCAGAGATGAACTCTTCAGTTTCCTCCAATGTGCGAAGTTAGCAGGTGTCAAATGAAAATAGTGGAATCAAAATTCAGAAAGGGCAAAAGAAGGTGGCACAGCCCTGTCTGGGTACCAGACCTCTGAGACTCCTTGCCAGAGGACATCTGGATGCAGAAAGCTTACCTGGATTCAAAGGTGCACTGGACAGCCTCCTGGAGCAGAAGTCATTGGAGAGCTACTCAACCCACGATGCCTTTAACACCATCTGAGCTGCCCCAGGCTTACCCACCCTACCCCAGCTGCTCCTCCGTCACAGCACAGCTCACCTGAAGTGCCTGCATCCTCCTGCACCCCACACAGTGATAGAGAGATGCCTTGGGCCTCTTAGATGCCTGAAGGAAGTGTTACTACTGACTCCATGTAGGCAGCTGAATTGACCTTGGGATTTCCTGGAGTGCCCTAAGATACTACACCATGGAACAGCACTACTATGTGCCTGTGTTTAGAGGATGGGACTATAGCAGTCAAAGTATCAACAAATGTTTGCTCCATTTTTCTTCCCCCAACATATGTCTGAGTGCTGTTTGAGGCAGGACACTGGACATGTCTATAGGGGAGCTGTGAGTCACATCCTAACCTACACTGCCCCTTGCCGTCAACCTTTCCCAAGGGATCCTTTCTTCAGAACAGCTGCACTCCAAGTAGGATGCTGACCTCAAACACCTACCACACTCTGGGAGGAGAGGGAGTAGTACCTTTAAGTTTGATATGCCAAGATAGAGGGTGAAGGGGAAATTTTCTTGTTTCAAATATTTTGCTTCAACTAGAAGACAAGGGAGTAGGTAACATGATTTTGTATAACCAAACACAGTTTGTATAAAAGTCCAGTGATTTTTTTTTCAGCAGGGACCCAGGGACTAGTGGCAAACAGGCATTTCTGCCATTTCTTGTGTCTGGTAGGTCAGGAGCATCCCAGAAAATGTATCTACATCTGCACCAAACACATCTCACTGTGGATGAGAGGATCAGGTGACTTACAGCCTCTTCAGTTGTGTCTTCCCAACAATAACTCTGTGCTCCTGTCATTTCTTCTGTAAGATTGTCACCAAGTTTTATGCCCTGGGAGTCTGTCTATTTGGTTTCATTGCAATATTTTAATCTTTTGATACAAAATTCAAGATACATTTTGCAGTTTGTTCATGACTGGCAAAAAAAACAATCAACAAACAAACTGAAACTTATTGTGTGTGACCGTGCATGGAGGGATGCAAAGGACGAGTCACAGCATCACAGGGTAATACAGGTGGAAGGTCTCTCAGTAAGGTCTCCAGTCCAGCCTCCTGCCCCAAGCAGGGCCAGCTCCGAGATCAGACCCGGCTGCTCAGGGCTTTGTCCACACAGTTCCTGAAACTCTGCAAGGATGGGGCCTGCACAAGCTGTTCTTCCAGGCACACCCAGGCATACTCCCCTGAGGCTGGGTGCAGCTGGCATCACCTGTAACATCAGCACATGGAGCGGAACACCCACAGAAACCACGGCTTTATTCTGAAGGTCACATGGAAAAAACTTCATTGGTTACAATTATTCTCTGACTCATCATCATCTCTGATCCTCTTATTGAATTGATTGGAAACACAGAATTGAAAGGAGAAAGCAGATTTGATACCACAGCTGCATGTAGTGGGCAAACAAATCCCTGCTGCCCAGGCAGTCTGTGTGACTTTTCTAATCACTTTATTACTCTGCCACAAGAAAGGACTCCTTACTACAGCTAATTACCTCTTCACATTAATGAAAAGGAAACATCATCCAGACTAATGGCTAAACAGCCTTCTGTAAACTTTACAGAGGTACGTTGTGTGCTTGCAGCATGACCTTGTGTGTACTCCTCCACCTGCCACCATTCGTCAAGCTTAACACAGGAACAATTTCCCCAGGCCCTACGGCTGCTATAATAATGCATTATTGCAAAAACCTACTCAAGCTCATGCCCACATACAACGCAGAGGTAGTATGTATTATTAGCAAAATGTCACCAAGGGAAAAGAGAAACAGATGAAGCGATTTTTCAAAGGCTTTCTTTCCTCTCATTTCCCCCCAAAACAAGGCAGAGCCACAGCAAGTTTCCAAAATGCTGGGTTGGATTAATTCAGTAATACTGACACGCTGACAGTCTTCAGTCAGCACGCATGACAGGTCCTGTAGTTGAAGAGACTAAAAAACTGGAAGCACCTCAGCAACTATTGAGAATAAAATTAAAAGGCAATGAAAGTGAGTTGTCAAAGACATTAGGAACAGCCACATGAAGCTGTGAGAAGCACTATTTGCTGTCTCCATTATTATCTGTCCACATTTAAAATAGCTGCACACAGTGAGCGAGGTCACATTCTTGACACGTTATTTGGTGAGACAATAGCTTCAGAAACAAAGTATTTCCTGTGTTGTCCTGCAGCCAGTGCAAGCAAAGCAGGTCTGCTATAGAAGACAACAAAAAACAACCGGTAAAACTAGAGTTAAGAAAAGCACTTCCCAAACCTCAGTGTTGTAGGGTGCCCACATTCTTCCCACGGGAGACCACTGCCACTGATCTACTGCAGGCACGACCGAGGGGCTGTGGAAGGTCCTCCTCACAGCTCTGGCAGTGACATGTTTTCTAACAAACAAGTTCCCTCATGCCCATCAGCCCACCTTGTAGGGACAATCTGCCAGAATCCATGCGGTCTGCCTGTGCATGACTAGTCCTAGTCCTCCTAGAAAGGAGTGGTGGGATCTGGGGCTTCACTCATGGGCCGGGGAAGCTCCTGGACAGGTTGCAAAAAACACCAGATCCTGGTGCACTCCTTGTATTCGAGCTAAACTTCAGCACTCTAAAAGAAGGGAGTCTGTCCAAACAACAGGTCACAGTGAGACTGGAGAGCTCTTCCAACGTAACCAGAATTATGGAATTTGCTACTTTTTTCCTCTCTCTTTTTAAAATACACGCTTAAAGTTTGTTGTGACCAGCATAGAAAAAGAAACAGGCATGACTAGTTATGGATGCAGTAAGTAAAATGGCAGCTTTCCCTTCTGCAAGGTATGAGCCAAGCCCTACCTGAAGGCTCCTTCCCAGCTACAGCAGCTGGTAGGTGAGACTGCATTACACTTCCCTGCTATCACAGCTTCTGTGTAAGGCTTGTTATGTGATAATTGAGCAACCTAATATGAATAATAATGTAAGACATGATGCAGTAATACAAGCTCTTTAAGAAGCTTTGTATGCAGTCTGAAAGCTGAAGTCTGTTGCTGAAAACACTGCAGTACTACAAACTAAACTGTGGAGATGAACACATGAATCCATCTAAAGAAAGGCTGTGACATTTCAAAGAGAAGCTCATACTTGCTCACACTTCCTCTCTGCTGAGCAGAGCACACTTTGCACTCATGTTTCAGTAGCGGTTAATGCTTTTTCATGGATTTGGGGAACAGTGTTGCTAGTTACAGAACTGGATGTGCCATTTTAAAGTTAGTGGTCCTAAGTGAAGTTTCATTTTGTACCAAGGTGCATGTCTAGTGGGCAAATACTTTCATTTAGCATCTGAGCTAACATCTGTCTTGTTTTCCCTTCTGTAACAGGCAAGGTTCTAGGCTTGGTCCTTCCACTGGGGAAATAAACCAATAAATATGAGGTTCCAGTAGGAGATAAGGGAGGCCAACAAGCTTACCTCAACAGTTCAAGTTGAAGCTCAGAGTGTGCTGGATGAAGGAACCATTATTTACCCCAGAGCTCAGAACCCACCAAAAGGCAGAGCCAAGACAGGCTGAACCCACTCTAAGGGAATAGCCACATGTGCTAACAAAGCACACACTGCTAAGAGTGGAAAATTTTACTAAGGAGACACCCTACAGGTTATTAAAGCCAAAAGAGTGATCCCAACAGCTTCATCTGTTGTAGGACTCGCTTTCTTGCTTGCCTCTGTTGAGAGAGGCACCTGTCTTGGAATGCAGACGTACACATGCCACTCTCTTGTATGTTTTTTTTTTTCCCAGCATTTTATTTCTGACAAGCATTTACAACGTTCCATTCATAGAACTAAAAACATAAAAATAGACCTTCTTTCAGCTTATAAAAGAAATATATAAGAACCTTTGACATAGACATGTCATGACATTATGTACAAGATCAACGGTACCTTCCCAGTACCAGCCTTCCAGTATTTCAGTGCCGACTGCATTCCGCTGGGAACAGCGAGAACCTCCACTCCTCCAGGACACTGGGACACAACTGACAGGTAGATGATATCAAACAATGATGTGATAATACAAAGGGTATAGAAACCTTTCTAAAGCTTTTACGAAAAGAAACCAGAAGATAGCAAAAAGTTACTAGAGAAAGCTTTCATAAGATCAAGTATAGTGCACCAGAAACCAGAAAGGGAGGGGGTGGGGGTGGCAAGGGGAGAATGCTAGCTGGGACACAAAGACAGTGATGGATTTTTTTTTTTTTTTGGGGGGGGGGAATATTTTTTGTTATGTTTTAAAATATAGTCAGAGTGGATTTTATAAAATATAATCCTAAAGCTATTATAAAATTCCAGGTTTTCAAAGTACCTACTAATGTGTCAAACATCAATAGATACCAACAACAACAAAAAAGAAAATTTCATATAATCTTCCTGTTTTCCTATAGGTGAAACTGAAATGGGAAATGCTATATAAATCTTAAAAAAAAAAAAAAATGCCATTTTGTGTTTCGTGTTGGGAAGTCTGCTTAAAAACCACAAGATTTCAGTCATGTTTTACCCTGTTTTAGATGTTTAAATAAAAGATTTAAAATGTTAAAGAGGTTTATTTGTGTAGAACTTGTTCATACTCTGTTGCAGTGGAAAAGCTTTTATACAGGAATTAAAATACACTAGTTTCACCCACAGTAGAAGAGCGGATGAGGTCAGTTTTTTGGCCATGAATTCCCTGTCCCCTAAGCCCAACCTCTGCCAGAGAGTGGACCAAACAGATCTGTGGTGCCCCTACACTGGCTCCAGCGAGGTCACACCATGGATCTGTTTGGTCCACTACGATTCAGTCACGTCATTTTATTTTATTCTTTTTGTTATCTAACTAAACTCCAGTCTCAAACATATACAATAATCCTCTTTCTGAAGAAAGTTATACCTAAATAAGAGTTTCCAGTTCATATTTTAATATAAAACCAACATTCCTAATCCTCTGCAAAAAGCTAGCCTCGTATCCTAGACGTGGAGCTACGCTAATGCTGCAAAACTCTTATCCCTTTGTGCCCCTGCATCTCAGGTAAAATACAAAAAATATTTCTTCAAGTGTTAAATTTGGATCTCTTTTAAGAGAGTTTGGCATCTTTATAATATTATGTAAAACTAGAGCTTCCAACATTGACATTAAATTAGACCAGCCACAGACCAAGAGGACTTAACACAACATAAATCCCAAGCCTTTCCTCACACACTCCTAAAATACACGTATATTCTCTTACATTTAAAGAGGGAAAAGTAATAAGAATACTGCAACTGTACACGTTAAAAAGGCAGTTTCTTCTTCAAGGAGATAAACCCACGATTGACGCTTTACGGCTCTAAGCCCCTCTGTTCATTGTGCTATTGTTTAAGCCAGATCGTTTCACATAGGTTAAGACATCCAGAGTAATTTGTTTTCCAGTGACGATATTCTCCCCGTACTTAATTTCAGCCCCTGATTACTTTTGAATAAATAAAATAGTGTGAAAGCCCTTGGTAACATAAGAGAGGACCTTAAGCTTATTCCGTTCCAGGATTTGAGCGTTTTACAGTTGCCTAAAGAGCGGCCGCATGGCTTCGGACCGGTTCAGCTGCCGGAATGGTGTGTGCAAGTGTGCAACCTATGGGGGTCGGCTCTCCGCGGCACGCGGGGGCGGGACGGGGGCGGGGGGAGCG
>NW_008627908.1:17077-18304 GCF_000691845.1 Merops nubicus | reverse complement strand
CCTGGCCAGCTCCTCACCCCCAAGCCCCCATGCTTTGGAGCTGAAGGGCAATGCTTCACCTCAGCTCCTGCCACGACTGGGGGCAGCTGAGAAACCTGGATTTACTCCCAGCTTGCAGACAGGTCTTGAGCAAGGCAGCTTGTGCCTCAGTTTCCCCATCTGGGCATTCCTTCCCGGGGAAGGGCACGCTGCTGGAGAAGAGCAAGGGTTTGAAAACCAAGGAGATATTTGTGTATTCTGCAAGAAGCAGCTCTGGGAGTCAGCTGAGGACAGTCCCAGCTACGTGGGGAGAGGAGAGCATGAGCTCAGTTGCCTATTACGGTCCCACAGGGCTGCGAGCACAGCCAGGGTGCTGGCACCACAGCCAGCCCCGTGTCCCACCCCCCAGGGGAACCATTTGCTTCCCCTCGACATCTTTGTCTCAGAGATGAGAGGAGGGAGCAGGGAAAGCTCTGTACCAGGTCACAGCTCGCTGGCCAAGGTCACCCCTTCCCCAGCTTGTCCCCAGACTCCTCGCTGGGCACACTGGGCTCCTTCCCCCAGCCTGTGGTAGAGCTCTGTGTTGAGTTTGGCGTGCTGATGAACCCACCACTCTTCACAGCTGGCTCAGGGCTGAAACAAACCTTCTTTTGTTGCTTTTACACCTGGAAAAAGGCATCTTGGAGAGGTGAAACAACACCCCGGGGTCCCACGCGGTGCCCATCTCCAGCTGCTCCTTCTCCTCCATCCCTGGAGCTGGGAGCTGCTCTTCTCCACCAAGCTGGTGCCCCCCAGACCCTGATGAGGGCTCGGAGCCCCCCACGACCTCCCCTATAGCTGGGTTTGGATTTAGCTGAGTCAGGAGATTGGGGCTCTGGCAGCAGGGGGCTGCTTGGAGCTGTTTACGGCGCGTCGGGGAGGCGACAGGGCCGGGGGTATTTTTAGCTGGGAGCAGGATTAGGATGCAGTCGGTGTTCCAGGGGCTGGGCCTGAATCAGTATTCCTGCACAGGCCTCTCCTGCCAGCGCCTTCCATTGAGTGGCTGAGAAACCCAAGTTTCCATGGAGACCCAGCTCCAGGCAACCTGCTGCTCTGCAAAAAAAAAAAATTGAAAAAAAATTGAAAAAAATGAAAAAAATAAAAGCAGCAGGTAGGGAGAGGGTGGGAAGGGACCTCTGGAGATCATCTCATCCAACCCCCTGCTCCAGCAGCTCCCCCACAGCAGGGTGCCCAGGGTCACAGCCAGGC
>NW_008627908.1:12215-16854 GCF_000691845.1 Merops nubicus | reverse complement strand
TTCTCCTCTCCAGCTCAGCAGCCCCAGGGCTCTCAGCCTGGCCTGGCACAGAGATGCTCCAGCCCCTCAGCAGCTTCACAGCCTCCACTGGACTCTCTCCAGCAGCTCCTTGTCCCTCTTGAACTGGGGAGCCCAGCACTGGACACACATTCCCAAGGTGGCCTCACTGGGCAGAGTAGAGGGGTGGAAGAACCTCCCTTGACCTGCTGGCCACACTCTTCTTCATGCACCCCAGGAGACTATTTGCCTTCTTGGCCATGAGAACTTGGGCAACTTCTTGTCCCCCCAGGACTCCCAGGTCCTCCTCTGCAGAGCTGCTTTCCAGGAGATCAACCCCTCACCTGCACTGGTGCACTGGCCAAGCTCCAGGAGAGGGACTGTGCCCTGTGGCAGATGTTTGGTTTAGTGCCATGGGTTAGTGGGGATCTGGCAGGGCTGGGTGGATGGTTGGACTCATCATCTTAAAGGTCTTTTCTAATGTAAATGATTCTATGACTCCTCTTGTGCCCTGAGGCACCTCCTGGATCGACTTTGCCAGGGGCAGGATGTCTCCAGTCCACAGTGTAGGAGCAGAAAAGCTCCAGGAGGAGGTGAGGATGAAGAGGATTGTTTGGGCTCACCCTGCAGAACCACCCTGTCTTGGTTTGCCTGTTGGCCACTGTAGAGACATCAGCCCCAAGTCTCCCCTGGAGACTTTTATTCTCTACCTGGGCAAGTTCTCCCCCTCCTGCTGTAGTTATCTTGGAAATTTGGAGGAGGAAAGAAACAGAAATGTATTGGATGTTGCTGGAGGTTGATCCAACTTCTCCTGCCCGTCCCCAGCACTGCGGTGGGGACTCCTCTCAGCTGCTGTGGTGCCAGTGCTGGGTGGCAGAGGGGCAGTGTGCAGGACACCCAGGCTGGCACCAGAGAGGATTTGGCAGGAGAGCCCCAGGGCTGGCTGGCCTGCAGCAGTGAGAGGGTGATCTGCTTCTGCCACTGACTGCAAGGGGATGCTCTGGGGACTCATCTGGTGACACCCTTGGGGATAATGTTTTGATGGGGGTGTGGATGTGAGTCGTTTTGAACCCCAGGAGCTGGTCTCTGCCTGTATGGCCCTGCCTTGGTTGAGTTTTCCAAGCAAGACCCATCCTTGGACCCACAGAGATCCAAGCTGGAGGCAAGGTGTTTCCTCCAAGCTGCTTTCCAGCCCTGTCACTGTCCCCTTGCACAGCCCTGCTGGGCTCTGCAGGGACACGGGGGTGCTGGGGAACGTGGTGCAGCCTCTGGGCAGGGTCAGGGTGGATCATACCTGCAGGGATGAGCTGCTTCAGGCAGCAGGAGGGCTCCCCAGCTCCAGAGCTCCTGGTGAGACCTCATCCTGCAGCAGGATCCAAGGGCACGTGGGCTCTGTGGAGAGAAAAGGAGCAGAGATTTTTGCAAGAAGGTGACAGCCAGACAGGAGCCACCAGCCCCTGCTGCCATCAGGGACCTCGAGGCCACGGTCTCTGCAACAGGGTTTGGAGTTTTCATTCTTCAAACCAGTCAGGAGCAGCCAGGGTTGAACAAATCTACTGGGTCTTCAGAGTTTGTGCTTTCCCATCCTTCACCTAAGGGGTGGGGGGTGGGAAATAAAATCCCATCTGCAGAAAAACTCCTGGGGAATGTCCCTGAAAAGAGAAAAATGGGTGTTTCAAACCCCACGTCCTCCCAGCAAAACCCAAGCTGAGAACTTGTACTGAACAAAACCAGTTTCACTGCAGCATGTTCCACTCTGATTGATGAATATCTTTTTTGGCCTGAGCAGAATACTTATGTGAAAAGGCTTCTTTTGATCTCAAAAATGTTGTCATCAGCTTTTTTTTTCCCTCATGGAAAACCACTTCCACTTTGGATAATAGCTGTTCTCCCATCCCCAGCCTGGGCTCAGCAGGCCTGAAACTGCTCCTGTCCAATGGGTTCTTTTCCAGGGCTGGAAAGAGCCCACAGGATGGGCTTTTATCTCTCTTCAAGGCAAATTTAGACAGATTTCTTCCTAGCCAGGCTGCATTAACCAAAAAATGGTCTGTTTTCATTGTTCTAGGTAATAAAAGGAAGGGAGGGGGGGGGAAGGGAAAGTCATATTACAACCCAGCTCCTTGGTTTTGTGTAGAGTTGGAAATGGTGTTTTAGCCCCTGAAAAAAACCACCCCTGGGGTGCTGCCAGAGGGGGTTTGGGGGCTGAGGTTGATGCTTCAGCTCTTGGATCTTGGCTTTGGCCAAGGCTTGGTGTGGGTCAGCAGAGGACTGACCCCCCCCCAGCCCTGCCCCTGCTGCTGGGTTTGGGGGCAGCCCTTCAGCTGGGGTGCAGGATGTGACCCCGAGGGGTACCTGGGTGGCAGGAGTGTCCCAGGGTGTCCCCAGGGAGTCCCCTCTGTCCCTGGGCTTGGGGACCATGTGCTGAGGGTGCCCTCCCAGCCCTGCCAGATGCTTGCTGGTACTAAGGGACTATTTTCAGGAGTGTTTTGGAGGCTGCCTGAAGCACATGCAAATGAATCTCCTTTTGTCACTGCTGGCTGCCCAGGCTGCTCCATCAGCAGCATTTTGGGGGTTTTTTTCTTTCCTGGGATGAGCCTGTCTTCATCTTTGCTCTCTGCTCACAGAAAATGATATTTGAGGAACAGCCTGCAGAAAAAAAAAGGAATTAAAAATCCCCCAAACAAACCAACAAACAAAAAACCCAAACAAATTGCAGCACTCCAGATATCTCTTGACTTTATTTCAGTAACCTGGATAAACCGAGGAGGCCACAAAGATGATCTGAGGGCTGGGAGAGTTGGGCTTGGGTAGCCTGGAGAAGTGAAGGCTCCAAGGAGACCTTCTGGGGGCCTTCCAGGGGACATCAAGGGGGCTGTCAGAAAGCTGGGGAGGGATGTTTGAGCAGGGACTGGTGGGACAGGATAAGGGGGGATGGTTTGGAACTAAAAGAGGGAGATTTAGGCTGGAGAGAAGGAAGAAATGTTGAAAGATGAGGGTGGTGAGCCCCTGGCCCAGGCTGCCCAGAGAGGTGGTCGCTGCCCCATCCCTGGAACCATCCCAGGGGAGGTTGGCCGGGGCTCTGAGCACCCTGCTCTAGCTGGGGATGTCCCTGCTCAGGACTGGATGAGTTTTAAGGACCCTTCCATCCCAAACACATCCGAGCAGCTCTGCCAGGCTGTGCTGGCACCTTGCAGGGTCATTGCCACCATCATCCCTTTTGAAGGTGTTCCCCTTCACCCTGCAAACCCCCCAGGCCCTCTCTCTGAGACCCTCACGCTCCAGCCTCTACTTTTAGAGCTGCCATTTGCAGCTCTTTTGTTATTTAAAAAAAAAAAGCAGCTGACACTCTCTTGCTGTTTGTGGAAGGAAACTATTTAGGGACATAACTGGTGGGTTTTGGAAAAGTTGCCATAACGGGAGAGCTGGGGTTCCTTCCAGCCCAGCTCCCTGCCAGCCAGCTCTGCTCCACGGGATGCTTTTCACAGGACATTGACTCCAAAAAAATCTCCCACAGAGCAAATTCTGAGCAGAATAATTGGGAGTCAGCTGGAGCTGGGGGCTCTTCGTGCTTCCCCAGCCCTCGTCCCTCTCTGAGAAGGATGTCACCTTCCCCTCACTGGTCTAAACATGTCCTGGGTGCTGAGTGGTGTGTTGAGAGCCAGTGTGAGCTTGATGAGCTTGGCAGGGATGGGGTTTATGGGGAGAAATGGGCTTTTAAGAGGTTGGGGTTGAACTCAAACCACCCCTCCAGAGCAGCTCTGGGAGAGGAGCGGGTTCTCCTCTTGGTTGTGGTTGCAGTGAGGGGAAATGTGTTGGATCTGTACAGCAGAAGGAGGGTTCCTCTATGCAGGAAATGATGGGGATAAACTGGGGAGGGATGGATGGATGGTCAGGAGCCCTCTTGGTGTCCCCCATCATCTGCTTCTACCACCTCTCTCCATCAGGAGACACCATGAGCTCAGTGTGTCTGTTCGTGGGGCTGTTGCTCTGCCCCCCCCACCAGCAGCTCCTGCCCCTTACTTGCAGAAGACACCATGAGCTCAGTGTGGCTGTTCGTGGGGCTGCTGCACTGCCCCCCCCACCAGCAGCTCCTGCCCCTTACTTGCAATTCAGGGGGGTTTGCTTCCAAATTTAGCCCTTTTGGGGCAGGAGGGCTATGGGGGAAGCTTGAACTGCAGGAGCTCTCCAGGCTGCGGGCACCTCCCCAGCCCAAAATGTGGCACCTGCTTTGGGAATTGCCTTACTCACACATCCATCCCCTCTCCCCATTTCCCTCTGGAGCTGCATGGATGCTACCAGAGCTGGCAAGCTTTTTGGGGATAAACCAGCCCATTTTGGTCCCAGGGATGCTTGTGTAAGAAACCAGCTTTGTCCTACAACAGCCACACCCATGAGCCAAGGCACGAGGGAGGTGACACACCTCAGGGCTCAGCTCTCAAAGCTGTTTGGGTCAGGACCCACCTTCCTACCCTCTGACAGACACTGGTTGGGGCAATATGTGACCTCCAAAGGATCTGCTGGTGGCTGGAGGGGGCAGAGCTGTGGGTATGGGGCTGGGAGGGAGCTGTGGGGGTGCTGGGCACTGGTTGGGGCTGTATTTGAGCCCCAGAGGATCTGCTGGTGGGTGGAGGGGGGGGGCGGC
>NW_008627908.1:11783-12085 GCF_000691845.1 Merops nubicus | reverse complement strand
GGGAGCGGTGGGGGGGCTGGGCACTGGTTGGGGCTGTATTTGAGCCCCAGAGGATCTGCTGGTGGCTGGAGGGGGCAGAGCTGTGGGTATGGGGCTGGGCAGGAGCCAGGGGGGTGCTGGGCACTGGTTGGGGCTGTATTTGAGCCCCAGAGGATCTGCTGGTGGCTGGAGGGGGCAGAGCTGTGGGTATGGGGCTGGGAGGGAGCTGTGGGGGTGCTGGGCACTGGTTGGGGCTGTATTTGAGCCCCAGAGGATCTGCTGGTGGCTGGAGGGGGGAGAGCTGTGGGGATGGGGGGCGGGGG
>NW_008627908.1:0-11710 GCF_000691845.1 Merops nubicus | reverse complement strand
GACACACCTCAGGGCTCAGCTCTCAAAGCTGTTTGGGTCAGGACCCACCTTCCTACCCTCTGACAGACACTGGTTGGGGCAATATGTGACCTCCAGAGGATCTGCTGGTGGCTGGAGGGGGCAGAGCTGTGGGTATGGAGGCTGGGCAGGAGCCAGGGGGGTGCTGGGTGCTCTCGGCCACTCGGGAGCCTGTGCTGAGGATGCTGCTCCCAGCAGATCGATGCTAATCCCGTTGTCCTGCTGCAGAGCTGGCACCACCCAGCAGGCTGAGGGCCAGGGGCTGGGCAGGAGCCAACGGGGGGCAGGGGGGGAGCTGATGTGCAGGTGTAAATCAGGACATCCTAACTGGGGGATCCCCAACTTCCACAGTGGGCAAGGAGCTGCCTGTGCTGTTGAGGGAAGGTCTCCTGCCTCTCACGGCCATGGTCTGGGCTTGTTCTGCTCTAAACCTCACCAGGAGGAAGGAAAAAGAGAGGTTTCTCAGTAGCCTCCATCACCTTTGCTCCTGGCTCCTCTTCTCATCTTTCCTTGCTGCTTTTGCCCTCCAGGTTTCCAGCCTGCAGGACAAAACCACCCCCTCCCCCCTGGCAGGCACCCACACCCCGTCCCACCTCCACACCCCGTTGCTGACTGCCTTCCCATGGGCTCAGCACCTTCCCAAGAAGCATTTCCTGGGTTTCTCCCCCAAAAATCTCCCCTGTGGAGGATGCAGGTGGGTGGTTTTATACTCAGAAATTTGGCTATCAGTGCTGCTGACCTCCTCCCTGACCCGCTGAAGGCTCTGTGCTGATCTGGCACCAGGCAGCTCCCCCAGCCTCGGTGGAGCCACAAAATCAGGCTGGAAACCTGCTGGAGGAGGGGGTCTAATTAGGCTAACAGGGAGAAGATCTCTGGGGGAGGTGGGACTAACCCAACCACGTTTGGCACAAGCCCATGGTGCCCGAGGCAGCCTCCTGGGCTGGGGTGGGAGAGCTGCAAACCACCAGCTCTGGCTTCTGCCACCCCTGCACTCCTCAGCCTCGGGCACATCACTCCCAGACTCGGCTCTGAGAGCCCAAATTGAGGCAACCAACCTGCTCTGCTGCTTCCCAAGGGCTGCTTTGTCCTTGTCCTTGGATTGTGCTTCTTCCTGGGGCTGGGAGAGAGACCACTGCATTCAGGAACTTGGACTTCTTGCATCAGAGAGCTCAGAAGATGCTGCCTGGCCCTAACCCTGGTTGTTAGTTTATTGCTGTGGAGGGAAGGGGCTCGGGCAGCTCAGCTCCATGGGTGGGGAGCTTTTTAAAGCCATCACCCACGGCCCTGCAGCCTGCTCTGGACACTCTCTGCGTGGCCAGGATGGATCTGTTACGTGCCCTGGGGCCCTGGGTAGTCATAGGAAAATCACCATCTCCTGGCAGATGGGAGCCTGCTGTGTTGGCTCTGGAAAGGAAGGGTCAGGGCAGTGGCTGGGGGTGTTTTCACCCCATCCCAGGGTCGCTTTGCTCCTGCAGGCAGGGGGTTGGTGGCTGGAACCCAAGGTGCTGTGTTTGCTTCTGCCTGGCTCTCCTCAGGAGCACAGGGAGCTGAGCTGGGTGAATTCCCAGGGAGGGAAGCACGGGGCTGAATGCTCAGCAGCAGAGAACCAGAGGATGGGTTTGGTTGGAAGAGACTTTTAAAATCGAGTCCAACCCTTCCCCAGCCCTGCCAGGTCCCCACTGCCCCGTGTCCCTCACCCCACATCTCCACGGCTTGGAAACCCCTCCAGGGATGGGGACTCCACCACTGCCCTGGGCAGCCTGGCACAGCCCTGGGCAACCCTCCAGGGCAAGAAATTGTTCCTCAGGGACAACTGAAACCTCCCCTGGGGCAACTTGAGGCTGTTTCCTCTTGTCCTGTCCCTTGTTCCTTGGGAGCAGAGCCCGACCCCCCCCTGGCTCCAGGCTCCTGTCAGGAGCTGTGCAGAGCCAGAAGGTCTCCCCTGAGCCTCCTGTGCTCCAGGCTCAGCCCCCCCAGCTCCCTCAGCTGCTCCTCCCCACACTTGGGCTCTAGACCCTTCCCCAGCAGCTCCGTTGCCCCTCTCTGGCCACGCTCCAGCCCCTCAAGGTCCTTCTTGGAGTGAGGGGCCCAAAACTGCCCCCAGGATGTGAGGTGTGGCCTCCCCAGTGCCCAGCCCAGGGGCACAGCCATACCCAGTTCATACCTTGGCCTGAGCATCCTCTCCACTTCCCACAGGACTCTGGTAACTGGTTTGGGCTCTGGTTTTTGGGACCTTACCTGCTGCTGGAGGACAGTGCAGGGAGGAGAGAGACAGGAGAAGAGCCTGAACTCATGGAGACATTCCCTGACTGGCTTCCCTTCCTCTCTGATTTTGTTTCATGTGGGTAGATGGCTTCATTTAAATGGGAACTGATGCTCACTGCTGCCTGACTCCCAGTGGGGACAGCAGCCAGAGGAGGGGCAGAGCTGTGGGGCTGCACCCCTGGCCCTGGACCTGGGGCAGAAGTGGGGGTGGGGTCACCTCTCCTGCTGCACCCCAGAGCTCAGCCCCAGCCAAACCCCAGCTGGTCGCCCAGGAAGACCAGAGCCCTGCTGTGCTGGAGGAGGGTCAGGGACTGGTCTCTCCCCCACCTCCCCAAGCCCAGTGTGGTGGCACCTTCCTTGGCTCGTGTCCTTGGGAGCCCTGTTCTGGGCAGCAGCTCCTGCCTGAGCAGGAAGAGCTCTCCCTGTGGTGCTGGGGAAGGGATGGAGGATGTACCAGGATGGAAGCTCTGGAGCCACCACGGGGGCTGGGGCAGGACCTGGACTAACCTGGGCTGGGATTTTTGTTGGATTTCTGCTTTTGCAAGTGGCATTTGGAGAAAGGGGAGAGGTGCTCTGAGCTGGTGGCTAAGGGAGGATCTCATCCCTGTGTTGTTTAGCTTGGAAGGACCTTCCTGGTCCTCCAGGGATGTCTTCAGCTGTGAAGACCACTCTGGGTGAGCACCTGCAGTCAAGGTGGGGGTCCCTCTTCCCTTTGGGCAGCGTGGAGCCAATGTCAAACCCTGTTGTGGGTCCCAGCTGCAGACCCCCAGCTTCTCTGGGTCCTCTCCACCCGTGCCATGCTGGAGGGTCTCCCATGGCAGTGCCACCACCTCACAGCACCCACAGCTGCCACCTCACCCTCCATGCAGCTCCTGATGCTGTGTCTCAGCAGTGATGGGGACCTGGTTACCAGCAGCCTCTACCCTGGGGTCGTTAAACAGCAAGAAAAAGCAGCCAGGGTCTCTTAGAGCTTTCTGGAGAGATTTGTTTGGAGCAAAACTGAAGCTCTGAGTGTTCTTGGGCTCTGAGATGTGTTTGCTCCTGTGCCTGTGCTCCTCCACCTGCCCTGTGGGATGGTTTGGAGGAGCCTGGGTGGGGAATCCAGGCTGGCCCCTGGTGAAATCCTGGGGCTGATCACCTGGGATGGTGCAGACACAGGTTAAAATCCTGCCCCAGGGCTGAGGGGACCTCCCTGGGAGGCAGAACCTCTACAGGGATCCATTCCCTCCCAGGGACCCCCATTTTCTGCTTTATTACATGCTCTTCTCTGTATTTTCTGAGGGATCCCGGTGAGGAAACACTTTGGAGGTGTCTGAAGCAGCTGGGGATGTGCCAAAAAAACATCTAAAGGTGGGTTGCAGGTGAGGAAATTTGGGATGAAAAGCCACAGAGGGGAAGCGAGGAGCATTTCCCTCTTTCCTGGGGACAAATCCTGCTGCTCCTCACTTAACCCACCCAAAGGAGCCAGACCAAATCCCCACGACCACCCCAGAAACGCCCAAACTGAAGCTGTGGGGCTGAGGGGGAGCCTGCTGGGGGTGGGGAGGCTGCTGCTGGCATCAGGCTGGAGCTCAGTGCTGGGATTTAATGGCCCGTGCAAAGGACAGAGAGGAAGGGCGAGGGGCAGAGCCTGAAGAGCAAATCACACCCCTGGGGACAGAGGAGCCCAGGGTGACCCCTGGGGGCTTCCCAAAGGACGTCGGAGGGAGGAGGATGGGGCAGGAGATGGTGGGGGGGATAAAAGGGTTAAAGCCACTGCTTTCTCAGTGGGTTTTCCACTCGTTTGTGGGTCTCTCCTGGCAGTGTTTGGGGGCAATAAATCCACACGTGTGTGTACACACGGTGCCCTGAGAAATAACCTCTTCTATTTGCAGGGGCTGAGCCTGGCTCCTGCCCAGGAGGCTCCAAGGCTGGGTGAGGGGTGTCAGGAGGGAAAATGAGGCTGGGAAGCAGTGCAGCAGCTTGGCCTGAGCTGGGGAACAAACCAATTTTGGGGCTACAGGTGGAGGTAGCCACCCTTCTGCTCCCCTGCAGAAGCTGAGTGCCGTGGGGATGGGGCTTTGCTTTGGAGTGAGGATTAAAGGCTGGCCCAGAGCGTCAGACCTTGTCCTGACCACGTAGATTTAGTCAAATTCAGGACTCCAGAGGGGCTGAACGCCCTGTTGGGTGTCTGGGCAGGGGACTGGCTCACCCTGGTTGCTCTTGGCTGGTGTTTAGCAGCACCCTGAAGCAGGAGAGGGGGGATGGACCAGCCCAGGCTGCTGTTCTTGCTCAGCCGTGTCTGTTTTGGACAGGTTTTTGTCTTCAGGCAGCCAGGCAGCCCATCTCCCAGACAGGAGAGCTGAAAATGAGCTCTCGTCCTCTGTGGAGGAGAAGATCAGGGAGAGACAAGGAGGAAAAGTGAGGGAAATTAAACAGAAATAGCTTCAGGGGTCATTTAAAAATATCCCCACGACTGTCTTAAATATATATTTAGCAAGAATTCATAGTCCATGGCAGAGGGAGCTCCAGGCACCAAATGTACAGAGTGGTTTCTGATACAGACCCAGGGGACCCAGCGCAGCTCCAGGGGGGGCAGGAGGTTTGTGGGGTGGAGATGGGGGAGATCCCAGGGCTGGAGGCTGGGGGGTTGCTCTCAGCCCCCCCTCCTGTGCCCATGAACTGCCCCCACCCTGCACAGAGCCACGTGTTGAGCCTTTTGGGTCTCTAAACCAACATCCTTTTCCATCCAGGTCTACCCTCCAGCCAAATCCAGGGCTCCTGCTGGTGGGGTAGGGCTGGCAGTGCAGCCTTGGAGACCTCAGGAGCTCTCACCAGCTTGTGTGCAGCAGGTTTCTGGTGTCACCACCCTGGCTGTCGTGGTTTTCCTCCCAAGGGAGCAGCCTGTGCTGGTCCCTCTGCCTGAGCAAGGACAGCCCAGCTTGGGCCCTGGTCCTCAGCAGGGCTGGGAGCAGGGAAGGGGGTGTTGGACTGAGCCCAGCCCTTCTGGAAGGGAACTGTTGACAGAGCAGCTAGAGGGGTGGAAAAGGGGAAAGGGGGTTTAATACCATCATTAAATCTGCAGCAGGATGGCCACGAGGAGACAAGACTGGCAGGTGTGGTCCCAGGGGAGGAAGAGTATGAAGCTCAGTGGGTGTAAAGCAGCTGGGTGGCTGGAAGCAGCACCACCCCCTCCCACCAGCTGGGCCATTGGCATGGAGACCTCACAGGGTTTGCCACCTCCCAGCCCTTTAGGAGTAGGAAGTTCCCCTTGTTCCCAGGAGCATCCCAGGCTAAAGACCCTGTCCCAGAGCAGCCCTCTGCCCACTCCCAGGTCTACCCAAGGAGCTTCATGATCAGCCAGAGCCCATGAATTATTCACCACTCCTCCATGGTGTGGAGGATCCTCTTACACCCTGGAGCAGGGTCTCCTTGGGCAGCAAAGCCTTCCCCAGGGCTGCCAGCTTGGAAAACCAAGAGCTCAAGGGAATTCATCTCACCCATTCCCTCCTCAGGTCCAGCTCTGATGGCAAACTCGGGTGGGGTTTGACTTTGGGACCCTGATTGGAGGTTGGTGGGTGTCCCCTTACAGAGCTGGTGACCTTATTGATTGTCCCCTGCCCGAGTTCCCACCTCATCCAGGTTGTACCTGTTCCCCTGAGCTGACAAAAGGAGCTGCCAGCCTCTGATTTATTTGAGTTGCCATCCTGCCCTCCTGCCAGGGACAGGAAGACCTGGTGAAGGTGTGCTGGAGTACCTGAGCTGGGACCTGCTGCTGGTGCTTGGTGAGGGCATCGTCCATCCCCACCTGCCTGCCACAGAGAAACCCCTCTCTGAAAACCCACAGCACGGGGAAACTGAGGCACTGGAGCTGGTTGGGAGGAGGTGGGAATTTGTGTGTGGGTGACAGAACAAACAGTGTTGGCTCCCTGTGTGGTGGGGAAAGGGAAAAAAACACCCTGAGTTCTGTGGTCTGCTGGAGCATCCTCAGAGCAGAGGGGTTCTGGGCACCTCTGGGGCTCCTCATCTGCCACATGGGGTGAAGAACTTCAGCATAACACCTTCATTGCTTGGAGTGGTGGCATGGAGGGTTGGGCTTTTCTCCTCTCAGGCTGCAGGCAAAGATGCCCTGATGGGACAGGAGAGGACATGCTGCCCCACGTGATGCTCTCTGCTCCCATCACAGCTGGAGCATGGAGTCACAGACCTGGTTTGGTTGGAAGAGAACTTTCAGCTCCTGGAGTCCAACCCTTCCCCAGCACTGCCAGGTCCCCACTGCCCCGTGTCCCTCACCCCACATCTCCACGGCTTGGAAACCCCTCCAGGGGTGGGGACTCCACCACTGCCCTGGGCAGCCTGGCACAGCCCTGGGCAACCCTCCAGGGCAAGAAATTGTTCCTCAGGGACAACTGAAACCTCCCCTGGGGCAACTTGAGGCCCTTTCCTCTTGTCCTGTCCCTTGTTCCTTGGGAGCAGAGCCCGACCCCCCCCTGGCTGCAACCATGACAGGGAGGAGCTGTGGGATGTGACACCCTGAAGGTTAAAGGCAGATGGGGACTCCTGTGTTCTTGTGACAGTGTTGGGTACAGCAGCAGCAAGGCACTGACCCTTAGGGGGGTGAAGAGAGGTGTGAGGTGCCCATCTCCTGGTCCTCAGTGTGGGTGCTGGGCTCTCCAAGGCTCCTGCCCAGCTTCTCCCTTCCTGCTTGCTCGTGCAAATGGTTGAGAAGCATCTTTGGCTGTGTCTTTCACCCTGTCCTTGCTTTCCTAAGGTGCAGGTTTTGGGGGCTGGCTCTCCAAGCACTCCTGGAGCACGTGCTGCTCCTCCTGCAGGCACGCCACGCTCGGTGGTGATGCTGGAGAGCAGGGATGGGGAAGATCCCCCCTATATCCCCCCAATCCGAGGATCCTCCTCCACCAAAGGCACCCAAGGCCTGTGGCTGAGGCCCAGCCCCATCTCTGGGCCATTTTGAGGCCCCGTGGCTGAGGGAGGTCCCCTCCTGTGGAGCTGCCTCCTGTTTGCTGGCTGCCCAGCAGAGCTGGTCCCTCCCATCCCACGTGTCACCCGTGGTGACATGGCCATGGCTCTGGTGTCCCCGTGGTGACATGGCCATGGCTCTGGTGACATGGCCAGAGCCCAGCCCAGCCCTCCTCAGCCCTGCTGCTGCTCCTCAGCTTCATCCTCCTCCCAGGGAAGGGAGGCTGGAGCAGGTGGGAGGAAGGCTCTGGGAGGGATGTCACACGAGGCTCCTCTGGCACAGGGAGGCAGAGGCAGGATGTGGCCCTGCAGGGTGAGCCTGTGTCCCCAGCTCTGCCCTCCTTCTCTCTCCCCACTGGAGGTTTATTCTTTCCTCTCCATTAATCTCTGAATATTAGGTGGCAAGCGAACAATTACGGTGCTAATGGCTCCATAAATTCCTTCATTACTTATTAAACTCCAGCGCTCCCCACGCAGCAGAGGGAAGGAGATGAAATGGAGAAGAAAAGGGAGCAGAGGGGGGTTAGGAGGGGCTGCGGTGGGGCAGAGGGCTCAGCCCTGGCAATTCCTGGGCTGCCGTTGCCATCTGCTGGCAGTGGGACAGGCAGTGCCCCTGCTGGGGGCACGGCCCAGCCTGGCAATCGGGGTCCCAGGGGGAGCAGGAGGCTGAGGAGCAGTCTGGGGATGCTCCCTGTGAGGATGCTCCAAGGAGATCCACGCATCACACGGAGCTCCCTGCTTGGGGAACTGCTGCTAAAAGCTGCCCCCAAAATCCTCGGGGCCAGTGCTGAGCAGAATGAGGGAGAAGGGAGCCTGGCTTTAGGCAGGGGGGAGCTCAAGGAGAGGTGTGGGGCAGGGTGAGGGGTCTTGAACCCCAAGAGATCTGGGGGTGTTGGTCGGCAGCTGGCTGGGGATGAGTCAATGTGGACCCAGGTGGCCAAGAAGGCCACCAGCATCCTGGCCTGGATCAGCAGCAGTGTGGCCAGCAGGAGCAGGGCAGGGATTGTCCCCATGGACTACCAGGGCCCCAAACTATTATCAGAATCTTGTGGCAAAAGAAGAGGATGCTCAGGCAAAGGTATGAATGAGGAATGACTGCAACCCTGTCCTCAGCTCTGGGGAGGCCACACCCCAGGTCGTGGGGTCAATTTTGGGCCCCTCCACTCCAAGGAGGACCTTAAGGGGCTGGAGCGTGGCCAGAGAAGGGCAACGGAGCTGCTGGGGAAGGGTCTAGAGCCCAAGTGTGGGGAGGAGCAGCTGAGGGAGCTGGGGGTGCTGAGCCTGGAGCAAAGGAGGCTCAGGGGAGACCTTCTGGCTCTGCACCGCTCCTGACAGGAGCCTGGAGCCAGGGGGGGGTCTGGCTCTTCGCCCAAGGGACAAGGGACAGGACAAGAGGAAAGGGCCTCAAGTTGCCCCAGGGGAGGTTTCAGTTGTCCCTGAGGAACAATTTCTTGCCCTGGAGGGTTGCCCAGGGCGGTGCCAGGCTGCCCAGGGCAGTGGTGGAGTCCCCACCCCTGGAGGGGTTTCCAAGCCGTGGAGATGTGGGGTGAGGGACACGGGGCAGTGGGGACCTGGCAGTGCGGGGGTTGGACTCCAGGAGCTGGAAGGTCTCTTCCAACCCAAACAAATCCATGATTCCAGCTCTGATCTCCACGCTGCCCCCCCATGAGGCCCCACCAGACACAGGTTTCCCTGCTCTCCTGGCTCTCCTGGAGGTGCTGGGACCTGCCTTGCTCCTTGGTGCCAAACCTCACCATGGGGTGGATGTTCTCCAGGGTTTGTTTTTTCCTGCTGGTCAGTTTGAGGGCTGGGTCACTGCAGAGATCACCAGAGCTGCAGCAAGGCTTCGGGGGGGGGGGGGGGAGTTTCACCTCCCCGGGCCGGAGGCTGCGACAGCTCCAGTCTGGGCTGGCAGCTCCACCCCGGGAGGGCTCTTCTGACCTCGCCTAAGTGAAGCTAATGGATTTGGATGTCTCTAGTGGCCGGCTGGGATAGAAACGCATCTCCAGGAAAAAAAAAACCGGCCCATCTGAATGCAAAACTGCCGCTGAGCAAACGCCTCCCCCGTGGGGATGCTCACAAACCTTCTGCTGCCTCCATCAGCGGGGCTGAGCTTGAGGATCTCACCCTCTCTGCTTCTCCTCCTCCACCAGACCGACCTGGGCCTCTGCCACCATCTCCAGCCAGGGCTGGGAAAGGAAAATGCACATTGAAACTCCTAGAAAATGTTGTGTGGGTTTTTTTTTTTTCTCCAGGAAAACAAGTTTCTTCAGTTCTGCAACACTGAGGTACCCTCTGGGATGAGCCCAGCTCTGCAGAGGGCCCCGGATGCCCCAACTCCCATGGACACCAAATGTAATTAGATGTTTAGATCTAGGCCAGGGGCTCAAGGACCATCTGGTACCTTAATTATTCATGCACATCTATCAGCCTGGGCCTGCAGGGAGACTTCTCCTTCCACCAACTGGTTGGTTCCTCATGGCCTGACCAAGCACGAGCCTCTCCAGGGATCCTTCCAGGTGCTGTGTTTTCTTTTCCCCATTCCCAAACCCTCCCCAAAACACACCAGGGCTGCCCAACGGGGCACTGAGGAAGTCCACGTTGCCTCAGAGGTGGAAAAACCCAGGAGGAGAAGAGTCCTCCCTTGGAAAGAGGGAGACAAGAGGGTGGAAATCAGATTAAATGTCCATCAGGAGGGGCTGTCCCTGCAGGGAGGTGGCCCAGGGCTCCCCCAAGGTGTCTCTGACACTGTGACTCCCCAGCTGAGGGATTTCTGCTTGTCTCCATCCCCACCCCAGGCCCCACCAGGAAGCAGTCAGGACCTCAGCGGATGGAAGTCTCCATCACAAGCTGTTTAAAGTGATGCATTTCCTCTCCAGCCAATGGAGCTGTGCCAGGAGTTACCAGATGTAACCTCAGAGGCGAAGCTGAAATATGGTAAAATAGGGTTTTTTTTCCCTCCACAGTTCTCTTACTTAACTGAGGAGAGATTCCTCAGCTTCTCTGTGAGGCTCTGACAGAAACCACAGAGGAGCTGATGGGGAGGGTGGGTGCATCCGAGCCAGACTAAAGTGATGCTTTTTTATTGTAAACTGGGATAGTCTGGTCCCCAAAGCTCGCTGTGAGTTGGATTTGATCCTAGAGGTCCTTTCCAACCACAGTGATTTCATGATTCTGGGCCTCCTTCCTCAGCCAATTCCAACCTGGGCTCCAGAGACCTTTTCTAGCACCCTTAGCCCTGGAAGTGAGAGATTTCTGTGACCCCTGGAGTAATTTTTTTCCAGGAAGGGGGAAACACTGACACCTGAGCTAGGCCAGACTGGACGACCTCATTCCCAGAAGCTCAACAGATCCTTCAACCACAATTTCCATCCCTCCTAGGGCTCTCTTTAGCTATTTACCCACCCCTGCCTGAAACCCCACCCCCAATTTGGGGAGGCTCAGCGTCCCAGCTCTGTCAGCAGGAGAAAATACCACAGGGAGAGATGGAGCCTAATGGCTCACTATTAAAAAACCTGATTTAATTCTCCCCCGGCTGGTCGAAGACGTTCCTGGGGAGAGATCTGATTTCTAGGGGGGGGATGCAGGGACACAAGGACGTGTCACAGAGAGGGAACATTGGTGCTTTCTGCTCTCCTGATTTCAGAGCACTTAGGCTGTGATTATAAAACGTGGAGTCGTTCTCCCCACTGCCTCTGGTCGCTGGTTGGTGGCTATGGGTGTTTTTTGCTCCCCCCCTCCTCAGGTACTGTTGGATTTTGATGCGTTTTGATGGCAGCCAAGAAGGGTGAATGGATAATTTTCCCAGTAAAGCCCTAAGGGTGGGAAATGAGGGGCTTAGGGGGATAGAATTAGAGAATCACTGTGGTTGTACCTTGTAAATCATGGGAATCAGGGAGTGAATCCTGCTAGGATGGTGGAGACAGCTCCTGTTTAGTGGAAGTGGGGGACTACATGTGTCTAATGAGGAGTTTGTTAGGACAGACCCTGTCAGACTCCTGATGGTAACGAGGAAAATAAAGCCTAAGGCTCAGAGTATTGAGGGAGGCTCATTTAAGAGTTCCTCTGTGCAGTGTGGCCAGTCAGCTGATGACTCTAATGCCAGTTGGGATGGCAATGATTATAGTGGCAGATGGAAAATATGCTCAGGTGTCACCATCCATCCTTGCTGTGAATATGACGGGCTCACACAAACAGTCCAAGGGATCCAACACCCTGATTCTGACCCAAAGAATGCACAATCCTGATTGTGACCCGGGAGTCAGAGCACAGGGGTTCGTGTGGCAGGATCCTCACAAGACACAGGGCTCCGAGCAGCCCCTGGTGCAGGGGCTCAGACCGAAACCGGAGCTGCTCATCCCCATCCCCACCCACGCCTCCAGCTCCAGCCCCCCGGGAGATGAGAACGCTGCTGGAAGCGGCAGCGCCTCAGAGCTTCCCGTGTCTCTGCGGTGCTTAAATGGGGAATATC
>NW_008627907.1:374-15551 GCF_000691845.1 Merops nubicus | reverse complement strand
GGCACCTCGGCAGCCCTGGTCCTGCACTGCTCCACTCTGCCTGCACAAAACCCAGTTGTGGCCCTGACAGACAGGTCCCCACCTCGCAGCGATGTGGGTTCTGAGAGTCACCCCTTTTCCTGGGGCTGCCTGTCCCCAGGGCCGTGGCGGGCGGGGGGCTCTCTGAACGGGGGCCGGTTAGTTCCCTCGCAGTTGCACATCCTGCCCACAACGGGCACTCTGTTGATGTGCAGCAGGAAGTTCCTCCCTCTGAAGCAATCATGGAGCGCAAAAGAGCTTGAGGGTTTGATGCTATTTTAAGCAGAGTTTCTCAGGCAGCTAAATTCAGCGAAAGAGCTGCTTCCTGAGGTTTGTATTTCAGCTAACCGTTCAGCAGTTCAGGAGGTGGTAGAGCCATCTAAAAATGTGCTATTTTACCAACAAGAGACATGCAACTCAAGAACAACCTGCTAAAAGAGATTAATGTAGATTTTCACCAACCTGCAAGCCAGCAGAGCGTGCAGGGGGTGTGCTTTGTTCAACAGGAAACTGAGCTTCCATTATCAATGGATGGGAGCGTAAAAGTTAAAAAAAAACACACCTAAAAATTGCTCATTACTGTAGAAAATTTGCTAATCCAGAGAGGCTGAATCTGCCTCACAGCAGACAAGTGAAAATCCAGTGACTAATCACACCCTGAAGAGAAGCAGCAGCTGCTGCTCCTGAAAAAGGTGTGGATGTTGCTGAGCACAGCAAGTTTGCTCCCCCAGCCCTGTTGAGCCCTGGGTGGTAATTCAGATTGGTTTGCTTGGGAATGGTCTTACTAGTGCTCCAGGCTGGTAGCAGAGAGGATGAAAAACAAGGCGAGAGAACCTCAGTTCTCTGAGAAGCTCTAGAAGGGAATTCCATGGGAGCAAAGATTGAGGGAGAACAGAACGTGAAGAGGATGAAAAAAGGGGACGAGAAGCAATCCACAAAACCCAGGGGGAGAGGTGAGGTATGTGGAGCTCCAGAGACAGCTGCCTACAATATTTTGGGAGAAAACTCACATAATGGGTAATGTTGGCTTTTAATAGTTGAGACATTGGAATTCAGAAAGAGTTCAGCATTGTTTTGTTCAGGAAAGGGGGATAAGGGAGAAAACAAGGAAACGTTGTGGAGCCGGGCGCTTCCCGTGTGTGTGTGAACACACCTCCCACACGTTTGTAACACAGGGGGAATGCCCACGTGCGTGTGAGCACGGGGGGAAGGTGCAGGGCCTTAACACCCACCCTTGTGTGACTGCAGGTGAAGATGTCTTGCTGCTGAAGCAGTTTGGGCACAGAGGATTCCAGCAGAAGCCGGCACCGGGACGACGCCACGGCGAGACGCCCGCAGGCGCGAGTTCTGCCCGACATGGCCATCTTCTACTAGCCCTGCCATGACGGCATTTTTCCCCACTGTTCCCAACTGGATTCAAGATGCAAAGCAGGAGGAGGAAGAGACAGGCTGGAAATTAGTCCCCAGACCACGAGGCGAAGAGACGGAAAGCCAGGGAAAGTGCCAATGTGAACTCTCGGAGCCCTCCTTCGGCGGCGTGGAGAAGCTGCGGGCTCACGCGCTCCCTCCCGCCGAGCAGAGGCCCTACAACTGCCCCCAGCTGCACTGCGGCAAGGCCTTCGCCTCCAAGTACAAGCTGTACAGGTGGGTGACTGCCAGGGAGAGGGGAAACCCCCCTCGGGGTGTTTTTACCTCGGTTTCTGAGAAGGTGGAGGAGGGGAAATGCCCCTGGCGCCTTGCGCAGCGGCCGAGCCCCAGACGCTGCCGTACGCGGCCTCTCCTCGGGCGCCTTCTGCTGTGTGGCATCCTGAGCTCAAGCTGTTCTCTGTTTTACTAAGAAGGAAATGGAAGCAGAAAGTGAAGTTCAGAGATTAGAAAACAAAATGAGAAGCAGGAATAGTGCTCACTACCTCTAACTTTAGCCACAGGAGTATTTCTGTGGCAGCTCTTGTTCTAGCCCAAAGGGTTAGAGCTGCTGTGTGTGTTCTGAAGCAGAGCAGAGACCAGTCAAGCACTGTGGTCAGTAGGAAATGGGATGAGCCATGGTGTCAGAGAGCCTGAGGTACCATGGAGGAGAGGTCAGCTCACGGTGGCTGTCCACAGACATTGCCACCTTCTGACACCTCCTGATGAGACGAAGCTGTCCCACCAGCAGACGAGCATTTCTTGCCCTAAACTGCCAAGCTTTCCTTTGTCATCCCCCCTTTGTCATCCCCAGCAGAGGCCAGGAGCTGAGTAGATGAGCCTACCTGTGCGAGGTGATGCCTCCAGGGCGGGCAGGCAGTGCTGGGACAGACCCCAGCTGTGAGATGTGCCCCTCTGTGCCCGTTGGGCAGTGTCCCCTGGGGGTTGGTGTCGTGCAGTGTGGAGCAGGAGCCTCGAACAGCAGCCCCTGCTCCCTTAGGGGCCGGGCGCCCATCTGACCCCTTGCTGCTTTCCTCCCCAAGGCACATGGCCACGCACTCTGCTCAGAAGCCTCACCAGTGCATGTACTGCGAGAAGATGTTCCACCGGAAGGACCACCTCCGGAACCACCTGCAGACCCACGACCCCCACAAGGAGGCCCTGCACTGCCCCGAGTGCGGCAAGAACTACAACACCAAGCTGGGCTTCCGCCGGCACCTGGCCATGCACGCGGCGGCCAGCGGCGACCTCAGCTGCAAGGTGTGCCTGCAGACCTTCGAGAGCACCCAGCTCCTGCTGGAGCACCTCAAAGCCCACTCCAGGCGGGCGTCGGGCGGCGCCAAGGAGAAGAAGCACCCGTGCGACCACTGCGACAGGCGCTTCTACACCCGCAAGGACGTGCGGAGGCACCTGGTGGTGCACACGGGGAGGAAGGACTTCCTGTGCCAGTACTGCGCCCAGAGGTTCGGCCGCAAGGATCACCTCACCAGGCACATGAAGAAGAGCCACTCCCAGGAGCTGCTGAAGATTAAGACCGAGCCCGTGGACATGCTGGGTCTCCTCAGCTGCGGCTCCTCTGTCGCGGTGAAGGAAGAGCTGAGTCCCGTCCTGTGCATGGCATCCAGAGACATGATAGGGGGTAAGAGCTTCCCTGGCGTGTTGCCCGTGGGCATGTACAGCACGCACCTCCAAACCGTGCCAAGCTCAGGGATGCCCCATTCTTTGGTTCCTAATTCTCTCCCGATGGGAAGGAGCTATTCTCTGGAGTCTTCTCCCATCTCCTCCCCACCGCAACCTCCCCCAAAGTATCAGCTTGGATCTACCTCATATTTGCCTGAGAAACTACCCAAAGTAGAGGTGGACAGCTTTTTGTCAGACTTCCCTGGCAGCCTGTCTCTCTCGTCTGGTGAGCCTCAGTCCTCTTCGCCTCAGCCACCCCCCCTGGACGAGGCTTTGCTTTCCAAGAGCCCTGCTAACCTTTCAGAGGCTCTCTGTGCTGCTAACATGGACTTCTCTCATCTCCTCGGCTTCCTCCCCCTAAACCTTCCTCCTTGCAACCCGCCCGCGTCGTCGGGGGGGTTGGTCATGGGCTACTCTCAAGGGGAGACGCAGCCACTGCTCACCACTTTGCAACACCAACCTCAAGAATCCCCCGGAGCCGGGGCCTCGCTGAACTTTGGGCCCCTCCATTCGTTGCCCCCCGTCTTCACCTCCAGCTTGAGCACGACCACGCTGCCGCGTTTCCACCAGGCGTTCCAGTAGGCTGGGAGGGCGCTGGAGGACGGAGCCTTCGGGTGCCCTTCCGAGGGGAGCCCTAAAAACGCACAACTCTTACTGCCCTGGGGGTGTGAAAGCTTCACCGGGCTGCCTCAGACAGGAGGGCTCTGATCTCTGGGGGGAGCACTTGGAGACTGGAGCGGCAGAAGCCCCCGCGCGAGTCCCAGCCCTGTACAGCAGAGAGGTTTTCAGCCGACAGACTGGATATATTTTATCTAATTTTTAATCTGTGAATCAGGAGCCGCGCTTAGCACTGACCTTCCCCGAGATCCTGGAGCTGTGATGTTCCTCTTTGGGAAGGGACTGTCCCTGAGAAGGAGTTGAGACTCTTTCATCTTGGGCTAAACTTTTGAAGAGTCCAGCTTCCATTTCACGTTCTCAAACTGCAATTCTGGCCCAACAGCCAACGCCTCCACACGGAGGAGGAGGAGGAGTCTGGATACCCTGCTGCGTGCAGAGCCCACGGGGAGGGGGCTGTCCTTCCCCTCTACCTCTCATCACCAAATCCCACTTACTCCACATCAGTGTTAGGCACCGAGGCCGTTTACACTTGGAATTCAGAGACATCACCTCATCCTTCTCCACGGAGCCGTTAGGTCCGACTCGTTACAGCCAACCTTGTTTACACAACACAGAACCTGTTTCTGCCATTACAACAGTAGGAGGCACCAGGATACACCAGTTTGGTAGCTGGTGTAGCTAGCACACTGTTTACACAGCGAAGTCAGGTCACACTGATTTCTCTTCACCTACCACGTTCTTCCCCCATGGGGAAACACTCAGCTTCTGGGACCACGTCAGCCTCTGTAGGCAGCAGCTTCCCGCGTGCTTCCCTGTGGCCTGCCAGGTGTCCAGGGGATGGAGCAGCACCCACAGCTTCGCTGGCTTCTCTGGCGTGCAGACAGAGCCCCTGAACCACCTCCTGCAGGTCTGTGCTGGAGCCCAGGGCAGGAGGAGGAGCCAGGCTGGGAGCTGCAGGCCCCGCTCCACAGGGTGCCTCCAGAGCAGGACCAGGATACGAGTCTCTAGGGAGTTTTTTACCACAACAGCTTGGTGAGGCCAGTACCCTTTTGGCTTGTCCATGAAGTGGTCTCAGGAGGTAGATTTTTACCTCAGTCCTAGAGTGATAACATCCAGGAATCAGGAGTTAAAAATTGGTCCCCGCTTCATGCCCTCCATCAGTGCATCTGGAGCGTTTTCCCCAACACTAACAGTCCTGCCAGGCACGGAGGGGTCGAGCCTGGGGTCACCCTTTCACTTGGGCTTGGGTTCCACTGGCCTTCTCCTGAAGATCTCCCAAAGTCCTGCTTCCCCTGCGCCCTGCCCCACTCTTCAGCTCCTCCACGGGCCGCCTGCCTGCCGAGGGCAGGAGGGTCGCCCTGGGAGGTGGCAGCACTCTGCTGGTGGTGGCAGCACTCTGCTGTTTTCTCTGCTGGTGGTGGCAGCCTGCTGCCAGGGGCGCTTGGCACCCGGCTGGCCCTGCTCTGGCTGTCCTGGGAGCTCACAGCTCCCCGTACCTCAGCACAGGAGCTGCTGCAGGCCCAGAGGAACCAGGAGATCTGTCGCTGCCCTTCCCCACAGACCTCGCAAACGCCAATCTACCTCTGCTCTGCTGCTGCAGCCCCCCACAGACACAGGGGGGCGTCCTGTTCTGCCGAGCCGCCCGCCCCGCAGCGTGACACGAGCCCCGTCTGCTCACGGGCTCGTCCCCTTCCCTTCTACTCCAGAGTCTTGTTTTTAATTTAGCGTAGTGCTTCCTCCCAGAATGACTGTTTAGTGACCCATCGATTCTCCAAACCGTAGGTCGGTCGTTTTAGGTTAGCCAGCAATGCTGCAAAGAATACTTTTGTATCAAAAAGTAATATAAGATTGATTTACCTCAGCGCTCTCCTGCGGCCGTGCTCTCCCCGGGGGATCACAGCCCTTCCTTCCTCCCTTCCTTCCTCCCTTCCTTCCTTCTTTCCTTCCTTCCTTCCTTCTTTCCTTCCTCCCTTCCTTCCCTTCCTTTCCTTCCTTCCTCCCTTCCTCCCCTCCACTGCAAACCGTGGCCTTGCGACGTCCCACGCGTGCCTTGTTCTGGAGCACAGCGCACGGCGACGGGCCCCCCTGCCCCAGCCCTGCCACTGCCCTCAGGCCTTGGCTTGGGTTTGGGGTTTGGGTTTTTTTTTCCCCTCCTTTTGTTTTTTTTTTTAAAGAAATAAATGGTCAGAAGTGGCCGCTTGCTGCACGCGAGGGCTGTCAGATTTATGCAATGCCATCGCTCGCCTCCTTCCGCCAGCTCTCGCTTCTTGCCTGCGTCGTACTCTGAACAGATGGCATCACTGGAATTCCTCGAGCAGCCGTAGCTAAACTTAGAGCCAGGCATCTTTTTCCTACCAGTAGTCTGTCAACAAATAAATGAAATTCATTTTGCTATTATTTGCACGTGTGATTTGCTTTCCACAGCCCTTCTCCCCAGCAGAGCCGCAGTAGCGTTTGCCAGGGGAAGCAGCCCAGGGAGCACGCTGGAGCCAGTACCAGGCACTTACCTGAAAACAGAGTCAGCTCCCCTTCCACAACAGAGTTTGCAGTCTGTGAGTATTCTGTGAGCCAGTCCAAACGAGGCTGCTTCCATCTGAAACACTCAAGTGCACAATCCACTAAACAAATCACAAAATAACTCCCCACACTAATTAGCAAACGAGTTTTACCTTTCCTAACAAAAAAAATCCTTTGAGGATCTAAGCTACACCACTTGGGAATCTCTGCTCTTGAGGAAGAAGAGGCCAAGCTGGTAGGAAAAGGGGTAGAACTCAGCTTGGCCAAGCCCCTGCTGATGTGCCCATTGGTACAACGTGGTGTTTTCCTAACAGCTGGGCACTGCCACGCAGCCCAACCCGGCTGTGCCAACCCCACACAGCAACCACTACCTGGAGAGGTGACAGGAAAAAAAGGGTTCAGCCCAGAAGGGTTTTCTTTGTTTTAAATCAAGGTTTAGGGATGTTTTAAGTCAACAGGCCACGAGTTAAGGGCTCCAGCTATGGGAGACCACAGCACGTCAGCCAGGACACACACACCAATTAAACCATCTGGGGAGGCACAAAATGCATTTGATGAAAGGTGTTTGGAAAGTGTTATCTCCAAAGAGTGGAATTCCTGTTTCCAGCAAGTGAGGGTGGGCTTCACCCTGAGCCAGGGCAGCAGAGGGCTGCCAAGGGTTGAGGTGTGGGAGGGTAAGAGAGATGCAATAATTACACCAGCAGAAGTCTCACACTCTTCTTCCACGAACCATGAACTGCCAAAGCAGCCACGGAAGGTGCTGAGCACTGGGAGGGGTGTTACCTGAAGGACTTCTCCAGTGGCAGAGCCCCGTGAGCCTCCCTGTGACAGTGTCCTCATTCCAGGCACGGCTCTGTCAGAAAGGTGGCATCAGACTGAGCCCAAGTGCAGCAACCACAGCAAAGAATTGGTCAGGAGGTTTTAGTCAAGGAAAGAAAGGTTTAAAAGCGTGGCTGGCTCCGTGGGGTGTTCAACAGACCCAGCACAGACAGCCAAGACACAAAACCATTGAGCATGACTCTGGAAGGACAGGACCTGAGCAGGCAGCTGCCACAAACCCAGCCCCAGCTTCTGAGGGGGGCAAGGACATAACGTCCCACTGGAACCAAGACTGATTCCAGCTCTCTCCAAACGGCAGGAGCCACCTCCCTGGCAGCAAAGGGTTAACCCACCCGGCCAGGCCTCCCAGGCTCCCCAGGATCTTCCTCCCCAGGGCATTCCAGCTCATTCCAGCTCACTCATCTTCCCTTCCACTGCATCTCACCCGGCAGCACCTCCCCATGCAGCGTTTCACAGGCCTGTGCCACTCAGCCTCGCTGCTGAGCAGCAGGAACCCCTCTCTCCCCTCCAGCAGGTTGAGGATTTCAGGACTTTGGCTGCAGCTCAGCTCTTTGTTCTTTAATTCCTTCCTTGCTGACAGGTGAAGTGCAGCTGCTTGGAAGATTTCCTGCAGTTCTCTGAAAAATCCTCATTTCCTTTCTCCTTGCATCACCTTCGCTGCCTGGAGAGAGGAACCCTGCAGAGGCACTTTCTGCTGCCTGCAATTTGAATTTTTGCACAGGAATCTTCCAAGACCCTCTCCCCATCACCTGCCTCCTTGCTTCTCCACTCTAGTCCTGGTTTCTCAGGCTCACTGAACTCCCCCTCGGGTGCCCATTTTCTGGGCTGCCTGCCCAAGTCCTGCAGCCACTCTGCCACCAAAGAGCCAAGTGCATGAACAGCTCCAACAGAACCACTTCATTAAAACTTTGGGGGTTTCCATCTTTAGCCAAAATTGGCTTCTTTTTCATAACCTTCATTAGTTTCCCCAGTTCTCAGATGGGAATTGCCATCTGAAGCTCTGGATCCAATCCTGTCTGCCTGAGGAGGCAGTTGGGTTTAGCCTGGCTGCTGGAGCAGAATTGGGACCCCTCTGCTGTCACTCCTGTCACCAACACTGGCACCTCTCCCCCTTTCTGGGCCCATTTCCCTGTGAGAGGCCACAGCAATTCTGAGCCTGCCTCACAGAGCAGCCAAGAGCTGCCCCAGGAAGCCCCTGAGGCTGACATTTCTTGTTCCTCTCCCTACTGCCACATCTCCAGCACCGACTCCTCTCAGGTTCTGCCATCCCTGCCACACAACCCGTGGCACTCAGCTCACCTCCGTGCTGCTCCCCTCACCCCAGGACGTGCTCTCTCCTCTCTGGTGAACAACCAGCTTCCGTTAGGAATCCTTCCACCCTTTCAGCCACCCTGTAGCTCCAGGTAAGGAGCTTTCTCTGGGAGCACTTCCCCAGCAGGCTCCTGGGTGAGCCACCTCCACACGCTTTCACAGCCCACTGGGTGCTTTAGACTAGCAACAGACCAAGCAGGGTTTGAACAGAGGATCAGAAAACACCACCCAGAAAACAGGTTTCGTTCTGCTTCTCCCAGACCCACCCCACGAGAGGAGCTTTGCACTCCTGTGAAGTGCCCAGTTCACATCTTACATGCACAGGTAGGCTGCAGGGAGGAGGCTGAAGCATCTTCCTCGTCGTGTGCCCACAGCTGAAGCTGCATCTGCAGCATCCTTCCCACAGTGCCCAAATATCAAAGAATGTTCTCGACGTGGAGGTGAGTGCTCTGCACTGGGAGATCACAGTGACAAGGGAAGTTCAAGGCATTGCAGAAAGCAGAGACCAGGGAATTTGCAATCTAGGTTTTTTTTAAACTATAAAATAAGTCATCTCTTCATTTTCAGTTAGGGGAAAATCCTCAACAGGAAAGTGTCCTGTTAAAAGCCAACCATCCCTCATTTTAACAGCTGCCTTCATCCTCACCAGCTAGCTCACTCTCTGTGCCTTCCTGTGAACTCCCTGCAGGTGGCTGCCCAGCTCTGACACAGACTGTGCCCAGGGGCACTCAGGGTGAATCCTGTGGGGCAGGAAGAGTCCCAGTGCCCACTGCTCAGCCCACAGGGCCTGGCTAGTTCAGTGCCCAGGTGAGCACACCACGTCCTGCCCCCACAGCCCGTTCTCCCCCACTGTCCAGTGCCTTGTGCTTGAAGGGAACACAGAAGCTTCTGCTCACAAACTCACCAGCACACCCTGCTCCAAAACAGGACCCAAAATGCTGCCTGAGCCCACACGTCTGAGCAGAGCCTGTAACTTCTGCCAAAAGCCTGTCCTGGGTTCAGGGAACACAGAAGCTTCTGCTCACAAACTCAGCACACCCTGCTCCAAAACATGACCCAAAATGCTGCCTGAGTCCACACGTCTGAGCAGAGCTGGCAGAGCCTGTAACTTCTGCCAAAAGCCTGTCCTGGGTTCACGGTTTCTCCTGCTGAGTGCTGCTGCTTCCTGGGGTTTTCCCCCTTCTAGTGACCCCTAATATCTAGAAACTATTTTCAGAAAGCTTGTTCTGTAACATTTGCACCAGTGTTTTCCCTAAAGGTGGATACTGAACAGAAGCCAGAGATGTCTGCCCTCGAGGGGCTCCAACAGTGGGGTGGCTGCAGGGGGTGCAGCAGAGGGGGGCACTGGAAGCCATGAGGTGTCACCCCTGGGAGCAGCCGAGCTCCAAAACTGCTCCTGGGTGGGTGCTACCGAGTGGCCTTGGCAGCTCAGAGAACCCTCCCTGGGCAGGGCTGCCCCTGGCATGGGCTCTGCTGCCCCAGGGCAGGGTTTGGGCTCCTCAGCCCAGGAGCAGGTGACAGTTCACCCCAGCACCTGCCTGCCCCTCCTGCAGCTGCTGCCAGAAGCTTCCCAGTGTTAGAGCTCCACTGTTTGCCTAAACCCCAACTTTCTAACACTTTTCACACACAGCCAATAGCCTCTTTTGGTGGAGTATTCGGGGGGCTGCAAACAAGGTTGTTAAACTGTAAAAATATCAAGTGCCACTAGGAAGTGTGCAGTTCATCACTAAATCAGGTCCTTCTCTTGCAAAATGAAGTTCAAATTGAAAGTGGTTTTTATAGTGAAGTTGTTTTATTAAAAGCATTTTAATGATCTACCCCAGGTGTCCTCTCAGAGAGGAATGGGAGTCTGGTTGGTTGAAGTTAAGTCAGCATCATAAGGCAAGTCAAGGACCTAGTTCCCTACGTGAACCTGCACAGGCTTAAATTTCTTTTAAACAAAGAATTAAAGCAAAAAAACCCACCCTGGCACTGGGGCTGTAGCAGCAGCCACAACCCTTCCCTCGTGTGGAGGAGAACGTTTGTCAGACAGCACTGACTGTCCTGTTGGTGGAGCTGAAGCCTCCCTTTGATTTTTCTAAGGGGAGTTTTGATGAAGCACTTGCCTGATCAGGTCTTGGCTGCTGATGGGGGTCACAGATATCCAGCAGCCCCCCATCCATCACCATGGCCATGCACACCCAGTGCTCTGCTGGGCCCACCACCACAGGGGGAGGGAATTCACACCCCCAGAGACCCTGAGCTGGAAGCTGACGATGGGAGCCCAGCTCCCACAGCCCAAACACACCCCCAGAAAGCTGCCCAGAGGGGAATGGCAGCTGCCTCCTGAACCCTGCTCCCACCTCTGCCCTGCACCACGCCCCGAGCCCAGCGCTCCCACCCCACCGTCCTGTGGCCACACGAGGGGAGAAACCTCCTGCAGGGTCTGGTTTACCAGGAGAAAAACATCACAGAGAAAACCACAGCGTGCTCCACGCTCTGCTCCTGACTCCATGACCCTAAAGGTCCCTTTCCACCAAAACAATTCTATGATCCTACAAAGACACACATCAAAGATCCCACGGGTGTCAGACGGGCCAAGTGTTAGGAAGAGAAAACCCCAAGAGGTGGCTGAGGAGAACCCAGGAGAGCAGGACAACAGGACAATGGCAGATTTATTTACAGTAGGACACAAAGAATACATACATTAATTAAAAATTACAAAGAATACAGAGAAAACACTTCAGGGGAGGGAGAGAAATCAACGCTGACTGAGCCCCTCCACCGGGGCAGGGGTGGCAAAGAAAAAAAGAAAAAATAAATCAACCAAAATCTCCGAGAGGCCTCTCAAATCAGAACCAAGGCAGGACCCCACAGCACAGCCAGCTCACATATCCCCTGCTCCCCTTTTCCACCCTCGATTCCTGGCTGATTGGACTTTGGCATGATGAGCAGCTGACAAAGCTGTTGGGCAAGGCTGGAAAAACTCAGCGCCGTGGGGCTGAGCCCCCCGGGGAGCCCACGCCCCGTGGAGGGCACGGCCACCAGGTCCCTGCGTGGACCCCCTGGAAACTTATGGCAATTAGGGTTAAAAACCAGAAAACAGCCCAAAACCTCTCAAGGGTGCAGATCAGTGCTGGTAAGAGGGAGGGCTTTGGACAGCTCTGGGTTGGAAGAGTGGCAGCTGGTCAGCCTGAGACCTGACTGCTTACTACAGCAAGACCAAAAAGCACAATTTTCCTAGAGCTCACTAAAAAAAACTCTTTCCTGTAGTCTGGACTGAATCCAGCTGGTCTGAGGACGGGGGAGCCTTCACTGCAGCATGGAACCTTTCCACTGGCAAGTGACCAAAATAATAAAAATAATCCAAACCTTTAACCTCTTTTAAAAGAGCCTCCCAGGGGCCGATCTGGGCATCGAGCCGCCCGAGCAGGGAGGGCCCTGGGCTCTTCTGTGGAGAACAAACCACAGCTACCAACCGTATGGACCTTTCCTATTCCCTGGAGGTAGAGAATCTCAGAGGAGGAGGCGAGAGCAGCAAGAGCAGCGGGAGCCCAGGGCAGGCAGGCAGGGAGCTCCCTCCTGGCCACGGCAGAGCCCCTCGGGGCCGCTCCCCCCACACCACATCCCTTGGCACCAGAGGGGTGGCACAGAGCCAGCTCCCTGCAATCCAGGGGGCACTCCTGGCAGGACACCGGCCTCGCTCCCTCACCAGGCTGGAGCCAGGCACTGCCCAGAACAAACCCCTGTGGTCACCTCACCTCGTGCATCCCGCAGGCCCCTCTGCCCAGGGGGTCCCACCCTCCTGCAGCCCTGCCCGGGGAGTGCCCGCGGGAGGAGCGGGGCCAGGGGGGCAGCTCCCGAGCTCGGGAGTGCCCGCGGGAGGAGCGGGGCCGGGGTGGCAGCTCCCGAGCTCTCTGGGGGAGGTTGGTGGCAGCTCCCGAGCTCTCTGGGAGCAGGTTGGTGGCAGCTCTCAAGCTCTCTGGGGGCAGGTTGGTCTCCCAGGCTCCGATGGCTCCTCCACCACGCTGTAAATGAGCCGTGGGCAGGAGTTCTGCAGCTGGAGTGCCAGGCTCAGGCCGGGCGAAACCTTCGGGCTCCTCGGATTTTGCCGCAGTCGAGCTCAGAGGAGGCTGTGCAGACATGAAGGCAGGAAAGAAACCCAGTCTGGTATTTGTCTGAAGAGTCTCCCTGAATCCTAGAGCACCCCAGGGGCTGGAAGAAAACGTTTTCACAAGTGTTTCCACCGCTGTCTCAAATCCATTCATCATCAACAAACAAAAAAAAAAAGATGAATTAGCAAAAAGGGGGTTTACTTACACAGAGGGATATTTCTCTGCTAAAAAACTCCCTCAAATATGGAACAGCATAATAAAGTTAAAATGTAAGGTATCTACAGACCCCTTTTCCCCCCAGAAGTAGCCTAGAATCCATGTACACTGTGCCAAAGTTACATTCCAAAACGAGGAGTTATTTATTTCTCTTGTCACTCTCCCACTGGATTTTGTTTCCTTAAAAGAGCTGGGAGGAGATGGAGGATGTCCCCTTCGCTCCCGGGAGGACATGCACTCAGAGGTGGCTGCTTCCTGCTGGGTCTCTGCACCTTCAGTCGATCTTCACCGCCGCGTAGATCTTGCGCACGAACATGTAGGCTGCATAGAAGCCAATGGTGCCAGTGAGGAGCCAGAAGGACAAAACCATCAGGGCAGTGTAGCCAAAGTAGAGTAAGGAGGGGATGAACTCGACGATATCCAGCTAAAACACAAAAAGAGGAAAAAAACAGGGACAATGAAGCGGAGCTGTAACAGGAGTTATCTCCCCCAAGCAGACGGTGCCCCCTCGAGGGAGGAACCCTCTGCCTGCTTCTCTTCTGCCCAGTGGGAGGGGGAAGCCCTTGGAGGGGGCTGGGGGGTGCCACGGGCACTGCCAGCCCTCGCTCCCCTGCTGGAATAGCTGCTGAGCTGCCGTGGGCTGGCACCAGGAGAGAGCAGGAGCAGGAGTCCCACTGCTTCCTCCCCCAGATCCAAGCACCAACTCCACCCACGCCCTCCCCTTCCACGCCAGAGGAGCCAGGGTACCTTGTTCACAAAGTAGAAGATGGCGTAGATCAGGACGTAGAAGGCAGATCCCCCAGACACCAGGAAGGTTCTCCACCACCAGCGGTAATCCTGGCAGGGAAAAGCCTCGTGAGCCCACAGGCTTCCTGCTCCTGCCCCTGCCTGGGGAGCTGTGCCCTTACTGGGGAGCTGTGCCCTTACTGGGGCAGGGAGAACCTTCAGAGGAAAACCAGTTTGGGGCTGGGGAGCTGCTTTGGCATGCAAGTGTCTCCAAACAAAGAGGGGGAGTGAAGCAAAGGCAGGTGACTGTCACAGCACCTGCTGCCCAAGAACACAGCCCACCTCAGGCCCTGCATGTCACATGGGTGAAATAAAATGGTTTCTTTTGGAAGAGATGCTAGCTCTAAATAACCCTGCTCCCAGCAGAATTTCTGCTGTGAAACCACAGCTCCCAGCCTAGCAGCTCATCAAGGGGCTTCAATTCTCCTTGAAGTCAAGAGGTGTGAAGAGCCATCCCACCCGTGAAGCTGGGCTGCTCTGGGGTTCTGCTGAAACTACAGCTGCAGACGTCTCACCTCAGCACAAAGCTGGAAGTACACCATGACAATGCTGATCTGGGAGCACGACACCACCAGGATTATAAACACCAGGAAGAGAAAGCCAAAAAGGTAATAGAACTGGTTCTCCCAGATTGCCTGAAACAAAGACACAGCAGAAGTTTGTTTCCATGCTACTGTCATCAATCAGAGGACAGTTTTCCCTAATCCAAGGGAAAAGGAGGAGCCCCTCAGGCTCATGTGCATTTCACAGGTGGCTTCAGAGGAGTCAGGTTGCACAAAGGTGCCCGAAGGCAGCTGAGAGGTTCATCTCCCTCCATCTCCCTAGCAATGGAACAGCAAACTCCTCCCCATCCCTAGGTGACAAACGGGCACAGTGAGTGCCTTTAGAGCAGGACCCCTCCCTGACCCAGCATTACCATAACCTTTCATCTTTACCACCATCCTTCAGACCCCCACAGAGCAGCCCAGAGACAACTCCAAGTGGCTCCAGCAAGAGGAGAGCCTGAAGAGACCCTGAGCCCAGCTCCCACTGGGGCCAGCACCAAGCAGCCTGGAGGGGACCCACCAGCCCCTTCAGCAGCTACACGACCCAGGGCTGCTCCCATGAAGCCCCCTCCCCTTCCAGAGCTTTGGCACAAGAAGAATCCTACTCAGGAGCAAAGTGGGTTAAATGCTTACACTGAAAATGAAGAACAGCTCAATGAACATGGCTCCAAAAGGCAGAATACCAGCCATGAGAATCCTGCAGAGCGAGACAGAACAGTCGTGAGCAGCACAATAAAACTGTCTGGCCATGAAAGGTCCCCAGGAACCACACAGTGCTCCCAGCAGCAGCAGCTCCAGACCACTGGAACAAATTTCACACAGTAACTGGCAGAGCTGCCCACATCCCACCACACTGAAACTGCCAAGGCTGCCTCTGAGAGCAGGTTCCTCGAGGGAACCCACCTGCCAGTGCCCTCCCACCTGCCAGTGCCCAGAGCCCAGCAGAAGGTGACATTCAGCCTGAGGGGAGGGGGTTAACTCACCACGTTCCCCAGGCCCTCATCACTCACCCAACAAATTTGTTCATGTACCACCTCTGCTCGGGGATCTGCCTGGGGATCTGGTTTGTCCTGACAGGGTTGTCGTACGGCTGCTTGCGAAACCCAAAGTAGTAGCCCAGGTAGACCAAGGGCAAGGAGATGCCAAAC
>NW_008627907.1:0-362 GCF_000691845.1 Merops nubicus | reverse complement strand
GAAAGGCACCTGCAATCACACCCAGGGTCACAACAGTGAGGCTGACAGCACTGCTCAGATCAACCCTCCAGCACGGCACCGCCCCCCACGCTGGGGCTGATCCTGTGCCACCCCACAAGCCCCCCAGAGCCTGGCCAGCCCCCTGCCCCAGGCAGCTGCAGGGGAGGGGTACCCACCGCTCCAGAGGAGTGCTTCCCCCAGATGAAGCAGTTCAGCACGAAGCAGATCCCGAAGACGACCCCCGGGTACAGGGTGGCTGTCTGCAAGAGCAAGCACAGGGCAGGGGCACGGGGGTGACTCACCTGCTGGGGGGCTCTCTGCCCGAGCCCGTTGCTGGGCACAGACCCCTCTGGAGACAGCCA
>NW_008627906.1:0-1631 GCF_000691845.1 Merops nubicus | reverse complement strand
AGCAGCCACCAATCGGCGCCAGAAGCTCCGCGGGCACTGCTAAGGCAGACACGGCGCGCAGGAAGAGGACGCTCCTTCCCCGCCCCTTCCGGCGGCGCGGAACCGGGCCCGGAGCCCGGCGAGAGTCGCCTCACGCACCGCTCTCCGGGTTTCCCGGCTCCGACCCTCGCCCTCCCACGGAGCTTGGTCTAATCCAGTGCAGTGTTATTATAAAGATGACACGTTTTGATATTAACATAGTAAAAGCAGAACATAAAGAAACCTTAATTTTACTACGTTATTTAATAAAAAGAAAACCCCAAAGATATAAACTGATATATCCCGTCTCGACTCTGTTTTCCAAACTAAATACTCGATTGCTTTCAGCTCCGGCTGTTTTAAGGCTTCCCAGCAACTGTAGCCAACATAGCATTTTCCCTGTATCCCTTCCAGAAGAAGGAAAGGGAATAAGCAGGGAATGTGCCTTTCCTAAAGATATTTCCCACTAAGGCTGGCTTCACAAAAGACTTATGTTAAAATCTCCGAAGTTAATTAACCGTACTCACGTGATGTATCTCACGGGTCATGTCACTTTTGAACAGACCTAGTGCTTCCTACATTACTTGCCGACGACATAAAACTTGATGGTTTTTAAAAAAAGGGGTGGCTGGGGTTGGGTGGTGTGATACGCAGAAGGAAAAGTAAAATTTTTCAGCCAGCACCTTGGCCTACGTTTGATTCAGATAAAAAGAAAAAAGAGCATGTTACCCACTTTAAAAGAGCACTGTCGTTTTTTATATCCCCACACTGACCTAGTAAACAAAAAAAAATTTCTAATGTCTTCTAGCCATATGCTCAGATTAACATAGCTTTATAGGCACTTAGAAATCTGAGTTAAATGATAGGATACTCAGGTAAAAACTGCTGACTCACCATCTTAGGTTTTTTTTTTTTCTTTTTAGTCCTGAAACCTGAAGAGGAGAAAAAAACTTCAGAATTTTCTTTTGGGGTTTTGTAGGTTTCGTTGTTTTGTTTTTTTTTTTCTTTCCTTACATGCTCTGTGAACCCAGGAGGGAAGAAAAGGGCTACACAGGCTAAAAGATGCCTTAAAGTGAGTTATTTTCAGAACTCCTTGTAATTAGTACTTGTAGAGCATACTGGGTATGCACGATTTGTGGAGTTCTGAAGAAAGAATTGCTATTCTGAAAACCAGAAATGCCTCTGTTTCTGCATCCAAGAGACGCAGAGGTGCAAGAGCCGGCAGGCTGCTGCGTGCGGCAGCTACTCTGCGGCGGGCGGCAGCTCCTCCAGCGCGGAGCCACGCTCCGAGCCGCCCGCGTACTCCAGCCCAAGGAAGCCCACTCGAACACGCGTCTCCGGCCCACAGCGCTCCGCAGCAATTTCGCTTATTTCTAAGCCACCATCCCCAGTCCTGCCTCACATACTGCAAAGATCACTTCCAGCTTAGCCTCCCGCTCGGGTTCTCCCCACAGCGCGCACGGCGCCGGACACTCCACCATCGTGGAGGAAGTTTGGAGGCGCGAACAGAGCGATGAAGTCACGCTGACGCCACACAGCAATTCGTACGGCGCAACCCGCAAGGCCCCTCCTGAAGGCGGAGACGGGCGTGGCGGGCCCAAGAACGCTCCGCC
>NW_008627905.1:0-978 GCF_000691845.1 Merops nubicus | reverse complement strand
TTTTCTATTTTTTAAAAGTTTTACTATTTTTAATTTTATATTATGTTATTCCATTTTATTTTTCTCTTTCACTCTTCATATTTGACTTTCTTTGAATGTTGTGCAACAAAAATCAGTCAAGGCAGTAGCTAAAATAACCTCAAGAAGGTAAACTGGGTATGAAGGAAGAGGAGGAAAGAGCTGACTGCAAAGGACAGTTGTGTCTCCCTCATATACTGTAATTCTTTGCCCATCTCAGTAAATAAAAGCAGATGTACCATTTTGGCTTGGATATTTCTGTGTGAACAGCATCAAGAAAAAAAAAAAAACAAAATAATAGAAGGGTAGCAAAAGTTGCTAATTATGCTTTCCTTCCAGATGAGTGAAGGCTGTGGGGAATTAACAGCTTCAATCACTGACTGATGGCCCTCAGGGTGAGGCATTTAGAAACAAGAATCTGATGCCCTTTCTTTCTTCAAATAATAGCTTTTTATCCCATTTTTCCAGTGCCATAAACCTGCTGTGAATGAGAAGCTAAGGGAATGTCTCCTGAAATATTGCTCTTTAAATTTTTCCTGCCTTGGCCTTTGAAACATTTGCCTGTTTTTAAGCTCAGAAGTTGGACCTGGCTGGCTCCTGGCTCTCCATGAGACAACCATTCCTCTTATTCCCAGCAAACGTGTTTGGCCACGTTCCCCAGTCACACCAGATCCTTTCTGATCCCCCTAAAACTTCAAATTATTGAGCTGTTTTCCACTTCTTTGGGCCAAAGTTCTTTGGGCCCAGAGAAATCTTCAGTTCAGAGCCCAGCTGCACCTGCAGCTGAGAGACCAGCAGCTACAAGTTCCCTTTTGAGCTCCCATCTCCTTTCCAACCTCTTTTTTTCCCTCCCCTTTCTCCCTTCTTTCCAAGCAGAGAGGGGGGTAATCTCTTGGCTGGAAGGTGGGATCCCTGTCCTGCTGCCAGGGGGAATCTGGGCAGGGACTGGCTGGAGAGCAG
>NW_008627904.1:0-7989 GCF_000691845.1 Merops nubicus | reverse complement strand
AGGGCCGCCAGGGGCTGAGGAGGATGCGGACGAGATCTTGGGGGTGGAGGCGGCAGGAAGGCTGTTTCTGGAGATAACAAGGAGGATATAGTTTCTGATACAGTTTCCTTCTCCCACATTCTTCCCAAGCCTTTGGCTCCTCAGTCGTGCTTTCAAGAAATGTTCTCTTTCTTTGTCCACCCTCCTCCCCACCTAGTTTACCCCCGACCATGAGATCCAGGGGCACAGTACCAACTCCCAAACTTGAATGTATTGCCTGCTTTGTAAAACATTCTTCTCCATCTTTCTTAGGTGCACTCACCAACCAAATTATTTGGAACAGGTAAATCCTTTCTTCACTTACAAAATGTCCCCTGCAAATTTCTCCAGAGGTTGTTAAGGACCATGTGTCCTGTACTCCTCTGCTTCAGTCTCAGGGTGAGTCAAGCAGAGTCTAGAAGGCTGTCCATCTCAAAAGAGGGGGTCAGATCTATTCACGTGTCTTATTTTGTTATTAAGATGATGTGATTTGCATTTTACGAGGCACTAACATTCAACATTATTTCTTCACAGTGGGTCTTCAAATACTGATACCTCTTCAAACTGTAAGTGTTCAAAAATACTAGTTATTCCTCAGGATTCTGGCCTGGGGCTGTGGGTCTTGCAGAGAAAATCTCTTACCTAAAATAGTGAACAGCATTTTGTTGCATGTATCTCCTCTCCTTGCCAAAGGCAAGACCATCAAGAGTGCAGCCTCAAGGCACAGTTCTCAAAATCAGCATTGGGCAGAAATCTTTAGGAATTGACCAGAGGACTCATTTATCTCAGCCTGAAGGAGAGACTGGGTTTGCTTCAGTACTCAGTAACAGTCTGAGCCTGCTCCAAGGAAAGACTCTGGACATGTTCCCACCAGCTGAAGAGGACTCGGAGCAAACCCAGTGCCTGAAAGGATTTCCAGACAAATCCAAATGCTGCAGGAGATATTAAATCTGTAAACAGTATTTCTCTTCAGATAGCAATAGTCCAGCGCTCAAATAAGATTTCTGCTGGGTACAGTGGTGCATCTTTTCTACAAACTTTTTTGAAGAAAACTTATTTAGAAGTTATTGCAAAGATTTAAAAATATTTTTAATTGCTGCAGCTAAAGTTGAGTTTGCAAACAAGTTTTTCTTAATTCATAAATTCAAAATAAAATCCTACTTTCTTTACTGCTTTTTAATTTTTGGAGGGGAAAAATATTCACTTCTGACAAAAATTTCTTCGGGATGGGTTAATGGTAAAATTTTACTTTCGAAAGGATGTGTTTGAGAACAACTGTTCATTGTGGGGGTTGAGGACAATGTAGTCTTGCCATAAATGTGAACATATTTGTTTTACCAGGTACATCTGAAAACCCGCAAAGCTATCCTTTTGGCCCATTTTTTAATAGAGGACCGAGACTACCAGAGGCACGTAAGTACTAAATGGAGTTTTAGTTATGCAACACAGCTTAACAATACGGTTGCTTTCATTTAACATAATGCCAGCCTTAAATCTAGAGGTGTATTTTTTAAATCAGTGTACACGGCTTTTTATTTGTTTTGTGAGCTCAGTCTTCTGCATATTTGTATCTGTTTTCTATACAGAACCAGACAGTTACTCAAAACGAGAGGGAGAAGAAATATTTTTTTTGAGGCAGTGCAAAGCTGTACTTGGAAGCAATTTGTCAAATATGCATTGGCATAGCAATAAAATATTACTTTATTATTACAGTAAATGAAGTTTTTTCCACCTTTTGTATTCCTACAGCACAAAACCAACAGAGTGCATCACCATTCTCAAGTGGCATATACCCAATATATCGACCGATCCATATTGTCTGGAAGTAAGGGAGAGGTGGAAAAATGAAGTCGGAATGAAGATAGAAAGAAAAAGTTAAATATGTCAAAAATGCCCTCTAATAATAGGAACTTGCCGAGTAGCTTGTCCTTCCCTGCATACCTGTTATTAAAAGCAATTCTGCAACATATGTAAATTTAGAAAAGTACTAAGAATTAATACGGACATGTGAAAATCTCAACTGCTTGTGGCTCCCAAACTGTGTACTATGTAATCTTGTGGTACTATTGATACTTGTGTACTATTAATTGTGGTGATCATGTAATCATTATGTGGTTGGATAATGAAATAAATAACTATAGATACAGATAAGCAAGGCTAGCTGATTTCATACCATCACCAGGAATGAATAGTTGAGAGCATTGTGGGTGGCTGCAGTAGAAAGCTGCTCAGGACTGTGCCACAGATTTGGCTTATTGCATTTAACACAAGTGATCTTTGGAGCAGGTAATTAATTATCATTGTATGAAACCAGCTTAATCAGCCTCTAAGCCACATTTTAACACTTCTCCTACAGAGCACTGAAAGAGCCAGGCAAAATACGATGGTCAGCAGTGTCCGAGGAAGCTTTACTGGCCATATCTCCACGTGCACAGATGGTTTTTTTTCTCATCAAGCACATGCTGTGCTTTCCAGATGTAGCCTTTATTTCATGTCAGCTCCACAGAGGGATTTCATGGACACTGCCAGGCAAATAGGCTCACTCTTTGTTGCAGTTGGCTGCTCTGTGCCCAGTTATGGTTCAGATTCAACATGTAGGTTCACAACCTGGGTATTTCTTCTCCAAATGATAAAAATATTACAGTATTGGCAAACCAGGATTGCCAATATAAACATATTTGAGAAACAAAGGCTAAAGCTCTGCGTGCTTCTATATAAATTAGGATGGATGACTACAACTTTATTCTGTCACTTGTGTTAAACAACATCTACCTAACTGCAAGGATTAAACCAAATAAACTCAGCAAAATTAATCTCAGATTTAGAGTAACGTCTCCATTCGTGGTTTAAGTGGACTCACCAACTTGTAATAGATCCACAGCTCTTGCTCTGCTGCGCTTGTCAATTGTCAGCATCACAGAAAACTCATGGCCAAATTTTGGGAGCTCAGCAGTAGCTCAAGGTGACTTTGCAATTCTTCCCTGCTGCTGGAAGCCAGTGAGACACAAAGGCCAGCCGCTCTCAACCACTCAAATGAGGCAAAAGAAATGAGCCTGTCCTTCGGCGCTTTTATTACCTGGGCTTCTCCCTGGCTGCCAGGTAGTTATTGCTTTCACCCCAGGTGAAGGAGCCATGACCAGCCATGCAGCTCAGTGCTGCTGCTGCACACAGCAAGTCTCTGCACTGCTGCAGATCACCAGAGAGAGTGGGACATTTGCCCAAACACAGTATTTTAAGTCACTCCCCCCACAACTCACAGCGCATCCTATCTTGACTACACTTAGGAAAACTCAGCACCTCTGTGGCCCCTTCTGAAATATCGGTTTAGCATTTCCTCAGTGGAACCCATGTTACAAACGTGTGTTCCTGTGTCTCTAGCCACGGGCTGCTGTGGGACAACCAGAGCACCCCACCAGCAGAGGAAAAGGGCAACCGGCAGCAGGGTGGTGAGCAATTCCTGCGCTCCTGGGCAACTGCCCTCACCAGCATGTTTCTGGGTACATGGCTACTCCCTTGCCTACAGGCAATTCTCATTTTTTAAACACCATTTCTGACAGTCCTGGAGAAACCATGATGACATCTTCTTTCCTCAGAGAGGGTGAGGTACTGAATTCACCTCTCCTCCAATCTCCATCAAATCCCTGAGTCTCTGAGCCCTTGGGAGAAACATGTGTGACCTGTTTAGAGGAGGGTCCTCCCAGCAGAAGACCATCCAGTTCTCACAAAGGGAGTCACATGTACAAGAGGCTTGCCGAAGGGTGGGAGCAGCCCAGAAGGAAGTGTGTCTGCAGCAGGCTGGGTAAAGGCCATCTTTGCTTTAAGGAAGAGCTCTGCAGCCCTCACTAGACAGTTGTAACACTGCCTTTGAAGCACCGATCACAGATTATCCAGTATCACACTACAACTGAAAAACTTGGCATAAAACCCAGGACCAATGGGACTTACTGACTAAAACAAAGACAGTAATTGGATGCACGGAACTTACCTAGCATCTAACTTGGAGGGAAAAATGCATGTAGCTCCTCACTGCTAGGCTTCTCCTGCTCGAGTTTGGGGCTGAGGTAAAACACACCCCAAAATGTAGCAAAAGAATGTGACTGTATTGTAGGCAAAATTAATGTGATCCAGGACCTAAGGACTTTATAATTGCTTCTATATGGCAAAAAGCAAAGAATTTCAAGTAGATTGGAAAAAAATACATTTTTTAATACTGCTGCAAGCTCACAGAGCTTTTTGATGAAAATTAATATCTAGCAAGGCAGGTTTTCCTAGTTAGATACTAAGTTGACAGTACCAGTTTTTTTGCCCATACTGCCTGCTATAGTATTGGCAAAGATAGACTCCTCTGAACTTGAGACTTACATTTTTATTATTCCATACTTTAGCCTTCAGGAAGCAAAGAGAGGTGAAAGACTAGATGGAAGCAATGTAAGAAAACACACTGGAGTCCAGCAATTATTTGACTAAGCCTTCAAACCCACAGCACTGTGAAAATTTTAACACCTAATTATATATTGACTCTAGACATACACCAAGAGTCTAACAATTCTGCATAGACATTTGTGCAGAACAGTCTTTCCTGATTGCAATATAACTGTGAGATACATAGTCCTGAGATATGGACAGAGCTGGTTTCTTTTTTATATCTTTATGGTTTAAGTATTTTGATTACCTAAGGACTCTGATTCATTGCATCTTTCATTATTTATTATGCTATTTTCCTTCCACCCACTTAAGTTTTAGCTGGCATTTGTCTCATCCTTGATGAAAACCTTTAGAGGGGAGGAGAGCAAAGTAGCTGATTTTATGGCTCTTTTTTTTTGCTTTTGCCAAGCATTGCATGATGTGGCTGAATTTATAACGAAATGCATAAATAAAATGCATTCAAAGTCTAGAACAGGCCTCTTTCTATTATTCAGCCTAATGGGTTTTCTAAGCACATCGTACATGCCCCATCTAGACCTTTTAGACACTAGAGCCTTCTAAGACCAGCAGGTTAGACACCAAAACCCAGGGGTACTGCTTTGATTTTGCACATTGGACACTCCAGGAGGTCTTACGGAAGATTGTCCTATGGCCCCAACTGCTCCCTGCAAAGGCTCAAGTTCAAGAAGCTCAGTGTAGGTTAGTGGTACTTCATTTTCTTCTGTATTTTCTGACTGTTAAAAGTTTGCCTGGGTGACCAGACAAGTTGCTCACATGGGGAGGCAGGTTTGTATGAGCTCTGATATTCAGGCAGATCTCACTTTCTGGCCAGCAACCTAGGAAGTCTGCATCTTCTCTGTCTCCAAACTTCATGCAACATTTTGCAAATGCAGGCCTGAATCTCAGTAGATAGCAAGTGGTAGAGAGAAGGAAGGATAAGGAGAGAAAATAACAGGGTTTTAGCTGCTTCCACCATAGCCTACCTGTCCTTCCATGGGGCTGTACAGCCAGTGGGACCGAGGCAGTGGGCAGGGTGGTAGTAGGAGGACACTGTGGAAAGCAGGAGACTCCTTACACAAGGCTCAGAGCCAGCTGGCATAAACCATCTGGGAGCTGGGGGAAATAAAAGGGTGCTTTTATCTGCTGACTGAAAAAGCAGAGTTGGAAGCTCAGAGAGGACTGAGAAGAACCACCACTGCGCAGCAGTTCTAGTGACAGGGCAGAGGGGGATGATGAGGCTGTCCTGTGCAGCCCATAGAGCTCTTTGCTGGGGGCAGCAGGGCGCAGCAGGGCTCTACAGGAGCTGCCAGGCAAGAGGCAAGGTGGGAGGGTTTCCCTGACTATGGTGTGGGGGCTTGCCCAGGGGTATGTGCCCAGTGGAGCAAAACGAAGCTTTTTTCAAAAATATTTTGTAGTCTGAGAAACTGGACTCTGGAGTTTTGATATTATAAAGATGATGGAGCAATCTGGAGAACCAGAAGCAGTGAGATGGCCAGGCAGACTGAGTGGGATGGGCAGATGGCACATGCCAGCATTTCTGTGTCAGCAAGCCCCAGATCACTGTTCCTTGGCAGGAGATTCTGGAGCATGAGGAGCCCAGAGGCACATTTCTCCAAGGCCAAAGGTTCCCTTAGCAGAGAAATACATTAACCATAAAACTTCGCATACCTCAAGAGAGGAAAGAATTTGGAAGTGAAATGCTTTATGTATCTTAACTATTTACTTGGATTTTTTCCCCTACATTTTAGAAAATTAGTGTACAGTAAAAAGAAAAAAAATAATAGCAGTGATTCAGAAAAAAATAATGCTTAGGAGTTTTTTTTATATCATGTTCTTTATTTGCACTCCAAGATTATATTGTTTCCTTGTTTCTTCCAAGAAGGCACAATGTATTTGATGATCCAAGTTATTCCACAGGCAATGCTTCTAGAATAACAATAAAAATGCTATCATGCCTGTTGCTTGGTTTTGTGGTTTCTTATTAGGTTTCTGCTGAGTCCTTCCTTACACAAAAGACTCCTCTTACTGCTTTTTTCATAGATGTCACTCCTCACAAGGATTCACTCTGGTAGCCTTAAAGCCATCACATACTTCAAACTCAATTAAAACTCCTGTGGAAGTCTGTCCTGGTTTTGCTGGGGCAGAATCCCAGCCCAGCCATGCTCTGCAGGCCGTTAGCAGTTTGGAGTCAGCCAGGGCAGCTGCCCCGAGCTGCCTACAGCTGGATCCCATCCTGTAAATGCCATGCTCGGTATAAAGGGGGAAGCTTGCTGAGGATAGAAGGATTTTGTGCTTGGGGCTCATTCTTTTTCTTCAGCTTCTCCCTGCTGATGGAGGGACTCACTCACCATTCTGCTCCTGAGAATGCTTTCCTGTTTATTGAGACTGCTGTACATGGGCTGGGCTGCATGTAACTTGATTTTGTTTAACGTTTACTTTGTATTGGTGTTAGTTTGGCTGTTTCATTAATGTGTTTTCCTTTCAACCCATGGGTCTCTTCTCCTTTTCCTGATCTCCCTTCTCTGCTGAGGATTGGTCATTGGGTGGTAGAGGGACAGCTGCTAGAGCCCTGGTTATGGGCTAAGTGTAGGCAAAGCCCCTAAGAGAACTGGGAAGCCAGAGCCACTGGTGCTTTTGATGGTTGGCAGACAGGGGAGAGGGACAGAGCGCTTCTATTTCCTTTGCAACTTGCCTGTTCACATTGCTGTGACATCTAGTAAAACCCTTGTGGAGAGGGTAAATGTTTACTCTTGGATACATTTATAGTATTTGCCTGGCACCAAAACACATCAGCATGGATTCTGCAGGCTTGTAGTTGGTATTGCTTTCTCTGACCCTGTATTTACGGGGTTTTTAGGTAGCTTGAGGTTCCACCTGAAATGCAAATATTAGGCAATGTTTGAATTTGGAGAATGACTGCTTTGCTGGGCGAATTGTGAAGGAAAGGTAGATGGGGCTGGGTAGGGCCTCTCTGACCTTGAACCTCCGGTCCAGGGGCTCAGAAAAAAGTACTGAACCAAAAACTGCTATTTTTCAGTACTCATGTGGTCAAAGAATCTGTCCTTCCCAGAAAGATCTGGACACTGCAGCAAACACCATTGAGGGATTTTAACATGAATACTGGTGGTAGCCCAGAGCACAGAGGCTTATTGATAGGGCAGAGAGGGATGGCAGGACTGTCCCACGCAGGCCATAGAGCACTTTGCTGGGAGAACCAGGCAAATGAGGCCATTTTCTCTGTCAGAAACCATAAGCGTTTTCCTATCTGTGACAGCCGTACGCACTTAATCTTTCAGCTTAAAAGTGTAAGTGTGACTTAACAGAAATGTGGATTCCCACCAGAGTTCCTCTGGTTTGTTTTGGGGGTGGCTGTTCTGAGGTATGGAGCTGAATCAGGAAGTCGCTCCTGCACCAGCTCCTTCAGGCTGCCCCTAAAGGAGAAGGCACTTAGGAGTTAAGAGAGTAAGAGCTGAAGCGTCGGTACGAGCGGGCCTCTGAGCCAGGCCCGGCCCGGCTGCGGGCGGGCTGTGGAGGGGGCGGCCTGGC
>NW_008627903.1:0-35264 GCF_000691845.1 Merops nubicus | reverse complement strand
GTCCTCTGGAGGGGATCTCAGGAGGTGGGTGCATGTTCCCCATGAAGGGAAGATGAGGGGGCAGGGCTTGTTCATCCTGGGAGTGAACGAGCTTTGGGAGCTCTCACAGGTACTTTCCTATGTGCATATACAGACAAGAGAATGTTGCCAGGACAGAGCCGGGCTCTTGTGGCACATGAACAATACACAATTCTCACAAAATGAAAGAGGGCAGGTTCCAGCTGGATAAACCTCCCCACCCTGCCCTGTGGATAGCCCACCAATGGCACAGGCTTCCCGTGAAGGCGTCATGGTCTGTGTCTCTCAGGTTTTTAAGACCCAAGTAAATGAACCTTTAAAGAGGGCAGGTTCCAGCTGGATAAACATCCCCACCCTGCCCTGTGGACAGCCCACCAATGGCACAGGCTGCCCATGAAGGCTTCATGGTCTGTGTCTGTCAGGTTTTTAAGACCCAAGTGAATAAACCTCCCAGCAACCAGGTCTGACCTTAGACCTGGGCCTGCTGTGAGCAGGATATTGGACTGGGGACCTCATGAGGTTGAACTGATCAGCCTGGATCTTCAAAAGTAAATAAGAGATTCTAGGTGTTTGAATTTCTAGGAAGTCAGTAATTTTAGGGAAATTTGAGTGCGTGACCTCTTGACCTTAATATATGACTTATAAAACTTCTTTGTCTACAGTAGGACAGGAGCTTATTTCTGTGTTTTGTTTTTTTTTGTTTTATACAGTGGTAAAGTTCACCTGCATTACAAATGACACCTTCCCTGTTCTGTCACATACATCACAACAGATCTTGAGACTTGGCAGAACTTATATGCATACTTTTTCACTGCTTCCTTTTCCTTATGTCTTATTCTTCTTGTGTTGCCCATTAACATCAACTGAAGAATGAGGAAGACTGTTTTTTTTTTTTTTTTATTTAAATAGGATCCTATTAGTCGGAGTATTTTAATTAGGTAAGGGTATTTAATGACAAGGTACTTGTGTCCTTTATCTTAAAAAGGCCAACACTTCTCTTTAATGATAGCAAAAATATGATTGTTTTCTGACAAGAGAAAAAATTATCTGTTAAATGACTTTCACTGCAAAGAGTTTTCCTTTGAACTAGAAACTTCTTTAATATAAATGAGAACTGTTCTACTGAAGCTTTAAGATAATAACTCTAATTAGGTTTCATTTGAATTTTTAGTGCCTACAGTTTGAATGATGAAGTAAATGAATGGAATATTTTTCATATTTTTAAAGGGTGCAGATAAGTGTGTGACCAAAAAGAGAGTTTTTCTTTTCTTTATTTAAGGACTGTTGTTCTATTAAAAAAAAAAAAAAAAAGTGGTTAGTTTGAAAGGATTTATGAACCACCATCTTAAGAATCTAAAAATACCTTTAGAATACTAGCTCTATAAAGCAACATAGTAACAAAAAATAAAGAAAGAAATATATATAAATAAATAAATAAAAAGACTAAATAAAAAAATACTAAACAAAATTCAGAAGTAGAAAACCATGAGTTATGCAAGACTGGATATTGGTGCACATGACATTTAAAACCGATCATAAAATTGTAATAGAAGATTTACTGATCTGTTTTAACCCTTATTTAACTAATTCCTTCTCCTTTCTCCCTCAGCTTTGAGATCACACTTTCCTGTGTCACCTTTAGCAACTGTGCAGCTATCTAATGAGATTAGCTTGTTGATTTGATGGAATTGAATCCTAGAATCCTAGAATCACAGAATGATTTGGGTTGGAAAGAATCTTTTAAAGTTACCTAGTCCAACCACCTGGCAGCCAGCAGGGACATCTTTAACTACATCAGGTTGCTCAGAGTCCCATCCAACCTGCCCTGGAATGTTTCCAGGAATAGGACATCTACCACCTCTATGGGCAACTTCTGCCAGTGTTTCAACACCTTCACTGGAGAGCATTTCTTCCTTATAGTTAGTATAAATCTACCCTCTTTTAGTTTAAAAACTTGTCCTATTGCAACAAGCCTTTCTAAAAAGCTTGCTCTCATCTTTCTCGTAGGGCCCCTTTAAGAACCGAAAGACCACAACAAGGTCTTCCCAGAGCCTTGTCTTCTCCAGGCTGGACAAGCCCAGCTCTCTCAGCCTGGCCTCATAGCAGAGGGGTTCCAGACCTGTCATGATTTTTGTGGCCCTCCTCTGGACCCACTGCAATTGGTCCATGTCTTTTTTTGCTGAGGACTCCAGAGCTGGATCCAGTACTCGAGGTGTGGTCTCACCAGAGTGTAGCAGGAGAATCCCTTCCCTTGACCTGCTGGCCGCGCTGCTTCTGATGCAGCCCAGGATACAGCTGACCTTCCAGTCTGCAAGTGCACATTGCCAGCTCGTGTCCAGCTTTTCACCCTCTAGTATGCCCAAGTTCTTCTCTGTGGGACTGCTCTTAATTCCATCATCTCCCAGTCTACTGATATCAAGGATTGCACTTGGCCTTGTTGAAATCATGAGGTTCACACAGGCACTTCTGAAGCTTATCTAAGTCACTCTGGATGTCGCCCTGTCCCTCAGGCTTGTCAGCTGTACCACTCAGCTTGGTGTCATCTGCTGAGGGTGCACTTGAGAGATCTGTGGGAACTGTCTATGTCATTGATGAAGCTATTAAACAGCAGTGTTCCCAGTATGGACCCCTGAGGGACACCACTTGTCACCAACCTCCATCTGGATATCAAGACATTGACAACCACCCTCTGGATGTGTCCCTCCAACCAGTACCTTATCCACTGAGCAGCCCACCCATCAAATCCACATCTCTCCAGTTTGAGAGAATATTCCTTTCTGGTAGTGTTAAGGCTTACGGGGTGATTAGGACTGTATAGTTTTAGTATGGCTTGCACCATGCACGAAAGTTCTTCCTTCAGTGATTAAGTAAAAGCGAGTCTAATCTTAGAAACAAGGAGTTCCACCACATCATTATCAGCATGACATATGAAATGTAGAGCTGGTTAAAGAAAGAAAAGGGTAATGGAAGAACTATCAATGTATCTGTTTTTTTTTCAAGCCAGATATTTTCCTCCATGAAAAAAAAACCCAGAGGAAACCCACATACACACTCAGGGAAGCATATGGGAGTAATGACTGTAAAAATATTTACCATGCTCTGGGTAAGTATCAATACTTCTATCCCATGCAGATATTAACATGGATCTCATGAAAGCAGTGTAACTTATTTACACAGCTTCATGGTGCAGGAATTTGGCTTTATTTGGAGGGATATTGTCAGTTTGCATCAAAGCCATTTATTAGAAGAGCCCGCTTCAGGGCTGAGGGTGAGAGTTAATGCTGCTGCAAGTTGAGTAATCATTGTTGACTGCAAAGACACAATTTTGCATCCTTTATGCAAACAACTCCTGTTCCTGTTTTTTTTGCTGAAACACTTTTTTATCTCAAAATAGAATCTTAAAAAACAAACAAGCAAACAAAATCTGATGAGCTGTAACTCCACCACAAACCAATTTAATTAAATCATAATCCTCTTTATTTTTAATCTAATTCTGTTGCAATCTCCCACATCATTTCTGATGATTTTAAGTAGGCATTTTTTCTTTTCTTTGTCCCTTTCTCTGTAGTCCTACTAGAATTTTTTTTTTTGGTGAATATTACATTGCTGGAAAAATGATCCTACTGCTGTAATTAGTGTCCAGTATAATGCAATAAAATTTAGCTTTCAATTAGTCATCAGGGTCAAACACTGTCCTCTTGAGTGTCGAAAATAAAAATTCAATACTTTAATCTCTTTATTAAAAGATTCTCTTGGGTTACAGAAGCAGATTAAAAACTATGCTATTAAAGATTGTGAGGCTGCCAAATGTGCCTTTGTAACTAACTCTAAAAGGCTGGGAATATTTTCAGCATGTTAGGGAATAAAATGAAAGGGGGGAGCATAATCATTAGAAAACTGCATGGTCTGGCATTATTGCAAATGGATATAATCAGCATTTCCTACGAGCGAGAGCCCTTTGTATTTCAAATTTGCTTTCAGTGTATTTTTTTAATGCTGTTGTAAGAATTGCTTGTTCTGCTCACATCTGGTCCTTAAAACACATTCATTAGCCACATATTTTGATAGGAATTAAAGAATAAATGTTGTAGTATTTATTGTCTAATATCAGAATACACGACTGCTGTATTAGGATGTTCTTCCTCTGGCTCTAGTGCTATGCAGACAAAACATGATTGTAGAATCAAACAAGGAGGAAAAAAAAAAAAACAAAACTCAAACTCCAACAGGCTTCACTGGGGATCAGCTTTTCTTTGCAAACTGCTGCGTATGTTTGAGTTTCATACTTGTCCCTTCCTCAGTATGTTTACTTTCCTATGTAAAACTGTTCCTCCTGTGATTTTTTTTAATTCTAATATTCTTTACCTGAGTTTGAAGGGTGGGATGTCTTGCTTGCTTACTTTCTTTCTTGCTTTCTTTCTTTTTTTTTCGTTTTCTTTCTCTCTTGTTTACTTTCTCTTCCTCCCTCCCTTCCTTCTTCAATCCCTCCCTCTCTTCCTCGCGTGCTCTCTCTCTCTCTCTTGCTCTCTCTCTCTTTTCTTCCCTTAGTCTTAATTTTTGTAGGTGAGCTAATGCAGTCATAGGATAGGAAACTAGAACTTTTTCCTACTTTGAAAACAACTATAATGTAAAAATAGTCTATTTAAGTTACATATGAATGTTTACAGGTTTCTGTTTAAATGTCTTGATTATTATCTTAAGCTATACATAGATCTCAGATTTTTTTAAACTTTTTTTTTAAATTAAATTTTTGTTTTTTTTTTTTTTATGGAGACAGTCTCATTTGCAGTGAAAGAGGCAAAATCTTTATTTGTCATAATTACATTTGTATAAGGGCCTTGGTCCTAGTTTTTTTATCGTTGGGGCTCTAAGGAGGGAAGACCTGTATCCTTGCTCATATATAAAATCTCTGGTGTCAAAGACAGGAAACATTTGGGAATGGCTGTATGCTGGATTATCTTAGGTAGGGAAAAATCACTGTTGAATAAATCTTTCATTTCTGTTTAGTGATAGACAGAGCAATATCTTTCTCTTCTGAAATGACTGGGAGGTTCTCCTGGTTGAGAGAGGATAGTTAAAGCTCCACCTAAAATAATATTCAGTTAGTAATATATTTTGGCTCCATAGTCATAAATTAGATTTCACAACTAATACAGAGTGTATAAAGAACCATGAGAAGTATTTTTTTATTTTGTGCTCATACAGGTTTTTCTTCCTTTTTTTCCCTAAGGGGGATATTAAGTCTTTTTTTATCATTGCCTGTAGAAATCATAAAATAACATCATTAAATCCTTCATAAGAAAAGAGTGCTAGTGGTGAGATACTACACTGTAACCAAAAAACGATGCATCAGTAACTCTTTTGTAATTTAGAGGAAGACTGTGTCTCAGGATGAGCATTTGATATGGCATATTTTGAGATGAAAAACATTTTGTGGAATATGTTGTTGGAAGCTTTTAGAAAAAAAATTAATAACATTTAAAATGGCTTGAATAAGTTTTGTAACTTTGTTTCTGATGCTACTTAGAGATATAGAAAGATTCACTAGGTGAATTGTTTGCTTTAAAAGTTTAGATATTTATGGCAATACCTCGTAAGTGCCTTAGGTTACTGTTATAGTGTTACGGTGTGTGTATATATCCTCATTTGGATGTTTTTTCTGCCACCAGTGGGTATTGTATCCTGCAACAGGACAATGCAACAAGAACACTTCTTGCTGAACTTTTTAGCTGGCTGTGATTTCATATTTTTCTTTTAAAAGTAGAAAATGTAAGCAGTAGATACTTTTTTTAGGGATTTGCCCAATTTGCAGATCTTATTTAAGTCTTGGATCTTGTCAGCAAGGTCAAATACAAAAATTGAAAACTCCTGTGCCACAGTAGAATATGGAACAACTTCCCATCTTCTGTTCTTTTTCTTCACCTAACCTTTTTGCTCTCTGAATATGTTAGCCCTCTTTATTTTTGTAGTACATAAATATTTACTATCAGAGAAAAATTCTGCCATCAAATATGTGCAGAAAGTCTCATTCACATCGAAGGAACATCCCCTCTATCTATATGGTAAACTCTAGGCCCTCATTTTTGATAAAGGATAAAGCAAAATGTAGCATAGTGAAAGGTATTTCTTTTAAATAGGACAGATAAGTGTCCTAAATAGCAAGTTTGGACAAGTTTTTGAAACATTGTGGTGAAGAGGTTTTAATATATTATGATGCTGAAAAGCTCAAGAAAAAAGTTTCAATCAAATATATTGCATTTATTGACAGAACATAAAAGATTTAGAGTACAAACCAATTTTTTGTATCAAAATAAAGAGTAGATAAATTATTTTTTGATTGGCTCATATTTTATGTTACAGCATCTTTTGCCAGATAACAGATACTAGAAATGTAGAAATAAACACATTAAAAATTTCTACAACTATTTACTTGATAAGGAGGAACAAGACATCCCAGGAATGTTCTGTTGATTTCATTCAATTGGCCAGGTGACATCTATAGCATCAATTTATATTGCTTTCATTCAACACGAGCCTTGGTTTCTCCTGACTTACCAGTCTGACATTCTGGTAACCAACATATGGTGTTCAGCAAAGCCATCAAAGTAAATTACTGCATGCTGGTATAATAGCCCAAAGGTGTATTTCCTTAAATTAAAAATAGGAGCTACTGCATGTATCATACTTCATCAATATGTGCTAGTTACAACACTTATTCAGGATTTCTCAGCTATCTCCAGTTTCTTAGCTATTATTGACATTGATTATTGGAATACCCTTGGCATAACATTTTATTTAATTCCAGATGAAATTACAGCATTCTATAATTTCTCTTTTTTTTTTTTCATGGTTTTAGGGACAGCAAACAATTAATGAAGCTTAAAAGTTTTTATAAGCCTGTGGAAGTATTGCAGTGGGTCACTGTTACAAATGGTGGAACAGTAAAACAGATGTCAAATTACATTCTGCTTAACCATAAATCATGTTTCCATGAGAGATGATGTAGTTCCTGTTAACCTAAAACTGGACTGGAATGGTGTCATCATCTTCACAGAAACTGCAATCTTTCTATCGTATAGTTACAAGAGAATAATGAGATTTACTCACTTTTTCTTCTCTATATTACTGTAATATATAGTAACATATTGTGCAATATTTAGTGACATATGCAAACTATATAAAGTTATTCCACAAAATGGGATTATTTTGTTGAAGAGCCAGCTGTTTGGAACAAGAGGCATAAGTAAGTAGAAGAGAAAACCATGAGTAATAGTAATTCTCAACATGTTTGTGTGATTTCATTGTCCCACTTAGATCAGACCGAACTGATTTGCAACGGTAAATACACCAGCACTTCTTTATACCTTCTACTAACTCAAATCATGTTGACACATCTAAATAAAACAAGTTGAAAGACCACATTTTAGCTTTGAGACCAAGCTATATATTACTTATGGGTGGATTTTCTCTTGTGCTATCTGGTGAGACTGTTGCCTTAAGATGTTTAAATATTTCTGTTTGTTTGTATTCTTTTCCCTCTTCAGGATGCCTGAAGTAGGGTGAACATGGAACCACATGCTACTTCCATATCAAGAAACAGATGGTACGTACTGAAATCCCTGGTGTGTGGAAAGTGAGCAAACATGGTTCAGAGCAATTGATGCAGGAGTCTGGAAATTCATGGCTGAATTTGAGTTGTATTGAGCAGACAAGTTTAATGTACATGGAAAGCTGCAGTTATTTGTACAGTCTGTTTGTTGTACATTACGTCTCACTTGATGACTCATGTGGCATATAGTGAAGTCTGAGCTTCTGAAAGTACCTTTTCTACTTCCTGACCCCATGTGATCCTTGATGAGATTCTGTTAGCTTTCTTGTTGTTAAGCTTGTGTTAGCTTCATCTCTGAGAATAAAACTTCTTTTTAAATAGAGGTCATGAGAAACAAAACAACCAAAAAGCTATTATGGGTTTTTAACGATGCTTATATGCTCTTCTCTGAAGCTGCATGAAGTTGATGATACTTATGTACATCCTTATTTACAATAGTTCTGTACCCATAGAAACAATTATTACGTGTATGGATTTTTCGACAACACCAGGTTTATTCAATAAGGTCTGAGTCACCGAATTTAAAGCAAGCAATAACTTCTTCTGTGCTGGCCTAAATGAAAATAAATAGAGATGTTACTTTCGAGAGTATTAACTGAATCTTCTATCCCTGCTAGAAAACAAACTATAATCTGTTTTTATTTTATATGGTCATTTTATCTCAGTCATATATTCATTGGTTTTTTTTAAGAATATTTCCATACCTACCTCTTTTTTTGGTGAGGTTTCTAATTGTCTCAACCCCCTAAATGTTAGACAAAGATAAAATTAGCAGAAACGCACCAAAATATTTGATTGAGCTATATAAAATTATTCCACCAAAAGAATGATTGTCTGAAGAATCAGATAGCAGAGAACAATTCCTCAGTTTTATAAAGTAACATCAATAATTATTCTCTAATCTAATCTAATTATTTCAAAACATATCACTTTAACAATCTCCCCTCAACTGTGCTTATGTATCCTTCCTAATAGTCTTCTACAGCATTAAAAATAACTAAATCTTTCAATATCAAGAGTTTTAAGAATATTATAATTCAAACGCAGAAATTATGCATATGCAAATGAGAAGTAGAGGATATGAAAAAGGAAAAATTCATTTTTAAAGGGTAAGAGTGATAATCGCTCAAAGGGAGACATAAATGGATTAAAAATTCCAGTCTCTTCTGCAAATCCTTACTTCCACCCTCATCTAAATATGAAAGATGAAGACACAGTGTAGCTCCATAATTATGATTAAATCACAAGGTACAGTAGACTGCACACTGATCAATATTAATGTTGAAATTAAAATTTTGTTATTAACCTAATTAAATCAAACTTGAATACAGAATACGACTTAGTGTCTTAATACCATCTGTCTCCCGGTTCTCTGACCAAAAAACTGGTCTCTCCGTGAGTATTTACCAAAGCTGCATAGGAAATGGTTGTGAACAGGTACCACAGAGATCACCACTGTGTGCATGTCTATGTCAGAGTCATTGCAAGAATAAGGGCAACTAAGAATAAGAATGAGAATAAGAATAATGTGGAAGCTCTAAAATTCTTTCCTGAGAATGGTGTTTTCTTCACCAAAGAAAATGCAAAGGTCTCTCTCCTTCCTCATGACCTTTGTTTCTTTTCCTGTTTTCCCTCTAGATATATTTTAGACATTTTGTGGTTTTGCTTTATAAATAAAATAAAACCCAGTAATTTGTGTGAAAACAATTAAGCCATATGTACTGTTCTAACCAGTTTATTGGTTTTTGGAACCTCCAGATTATTTTTATGCATTATGTACAGAGCAAATTTTAACTAACTTCTGGTCTATGATAGTAAATGAAGTTCCTAATTAAAAAGTACTTCACTAAGGTTATTTTGAGAACTTGGTTCTAGTGTTTTGAAGTATGCTTTTCCCCGTGTATATGTCCCCCATATTAAAAAAGTAGATTAAATACAAACCCAAACAAAAATAATTAAAAAAAAAATCCTAACCCAGACTTTTCTATCTACTTTTTCAAGTTATTTTAGCACTTACTTGAGTTGTTCTTTATAATAAAGTATTCATCACCACTTGAATGATTTAAACTAGTTTTATTTCTGTACTGGCATCAGTGTTGTGATATAAGTCCATTAGTCTCTTTTTCATACATGTATTGCACTTTTTTTAGTTCTGATATGAAAGTTTAGCCATAGAAGAAACACTGCTTTCTCTCCTCAGAAACATGCTAGGAGCACTTTCTCTGTCAAATAATATTTTCTTATGGATTCTTCTTTTCTGAAGAGCTTGACGTGAGAAGATTAGGGTATGAAATCTCTTTTATAGAATGCTCTCTGAGAAATGTCATTGCTTGTACATGCCAGAAACATTCCTAATACTGCCATTGCTATATTTGCCAAACCTGGTGTTAAAAAAAAATGAGTGAAAACAATCCAGAAATTACATATCTTTGTTATCGAACTGCTTTCTTCCTTTGCTGTGAAATGCATAGTTTATATTTACATGAGTATATTTGTATCTATTTATATATGCAATCAGACACAACATTGCTAAGCTTAAAAGAGACCAAGAACTCCAATACTTGGCTTGATATGGGGGGGCCATGTACAGATGACTGTAATATCTGGCAAATGAAAACTTCTCAGTCAAAGCTGAATAGATAACTTATTTTGTTCTGAAATGCTCTAGGAGAAGTAGAGCTAGAACAGTGGAAGAAAACACTTTTTAGAAGAGACTGAAGGATTTTCTCCTATACAATTCTGTATGTATCTCCAAACTGATCCTGAAAAAAAGTCACAGGATATAGGAAAGGAGTCTGTATAATATTGTATTGAATAAACATGGAATAGGGAATAATTACTTAATTTCTCAGAAGAGAAATGTCAGTGAATTGTCAAGGAACTGAAAATGAAGGATTAAAATATGGGTTTCGAGTAAACGCAAACAGGTGCTTTTTCATACAGTTTTTACTAACTTTTGAGTCATTAATTTGTAAACACCAAATTATACTTGTTTTCTAAAAATAGGTCACAGAAATTCACAGAGAAAAAAGAACAACAAAGGACAGTGAACATGAAAATGCTACACAGCAAGTCCATGAAGCACAGAGTTCTGCAAACTAGTGGAATATTCCAAAGAAGCTGGAAGAATAGACCAAGGGAAGGACTATGGATATACTTTCCTCCAATACACTCCACCAAAGTGCCTAATCAAAGCCAGAACTGAGTCTATTAGGTATTTTTTTTTTTCTGCTTCAATATCTATATTCTAAATTTTCTACTCTACTGTATCTACCATCAAAGATTATTACCAGTGATCAATACTCTTTCACAAGATATCTTCTTTCCCCTTGCATAAACTTTTAAGGCATTCATCACTCTGCCTTAATCTTCTCCATTTGGTGGTGTTTCTATCTAACCACCCATTCAAGAGGCCTATGAAGAGGAGTACTGACACATTTTATTTCCTGCATCTACTTCACTCTGAGCAACACCAAGTAGGCAGAATATGGGTGAAGAGTGGGCAGACACCACGCTGACGTGTTGTGATGTGCCACAGAGCCACCTGTCATCGTCTTGTCCTCTCCTTTTCATTTCAGCTGGCCCCAAGAGTGCAAAATCCAGCAAGGCTAGAAATGAAAGTAGCATCTAAAAGATCTGTCACTAGAAAAGACCCGCTCAGGGACTAATGTGAGCCTGTTCTGCTGCCTCTCTGCCCCTAGATGGCACAGCATACAGCACATAGCAGGGCTCTGCTGGAAACAGCTGCTGAAGATGTTGTGTGTCCTGAACTGAGCCTCATCTATGCCTTATGTTTAAAGTACTTTGAAACTGCAGTGGCCTTTCTTAGCTGCCTTTTCCTCTTGACATAGGATTTTATCATTTTTCAGTCGTTCAGGAGATATTCAAAACACTTTGGAAGTGGAGAGGGTTCTTTTTACCGGTTGATTACTGCAAGAAATTCCAAATTCCTCAAAAGTGCAGTAGAAAGCAGATATAAGGCATTGTCAGCACCCAGTGATAGTTTGTGTATTAGTGGTTTTTAGTATCACACTGCTTTAATCACATAATTGTGCTTCAAGAGACAATATTGCCTTCAATTAATTAAACAAGCAATCTAAACAAGCAAAAAGGAGAGTGAGGAAACACCTTTTAGCCTTTTATTTATTAAAATCACTTATCCCACAAATCTTGTCTTACTATGTTTACTGTTAGGCTTAACTTGTAACCATTTATTTTGATTAAGATATGTTATTTTTAAATGAGAAAAAATAAGTCATTCTGTCTGCATCTCTTTCTACCACTCTAAGACCTGTGGGGGGAAGGGCACTGCAGGATTCATTATATGGAGAGAGAAGTTGATCTTTAATAATTAGACACTGTCTAGAGATCAATGCTATACAGCTTTTTCTCTGTTTGACTCCTCCTTTGGTAAACCTAATTTCAGATGTAAAGCTTCAGATCAAGAAGTAGTCATACAGTGAAACACAGATTGTAGAAGTGTATAGTATTCATCACAAACTTTTACATTTTTTTTTTGCATGTACTTGTTTTTCTGTGAGTTGGATATAATAGACTGAATAATGAACAGCATGAGTCAAAAAGAAAACAAAGTGTGAAGTGAAAACACAAATAGTTGATCCTGTGTATTAAACTGCATTATTTGAGATAGTATCTTCCTCCCCCCTCCCCCTTCTCCCTTTTTTCCCTTCTCCCCTTTCCCCCTTTTCATTTTTTTTTTCCTTGTTCAATTTCTTTTCATTTTTCTTTTCATTTCACTTGAAAACATTTCAATACACTGATACCTTTCAAATGGAAGTGTTTGTCTACTGGGAAAGTTCTTGTTTGCTAGGCTATGATTTATATACTTGCAGTCAGCTTGAAGTGTAACTTAAATAAAAAAAGTAGTCTTTCAGCAATGACACCAAGAAAATGTATAGTCTTATGTTGTTCTGCACTTGTGTTCTTTATGTGTGAAAGACTCCAAGAAAAAAACTGGGGAAGAGATTGAGGAAACAAACAAGAGGGTGATACATACATGAAGAAATCTAACATGAAAATGGAAAAAAGTAGTCTTTCAGCAATGACACCAAGAAAATGTATGGTCTTACGTTGTTCTGCACTTGTGTTCTTTACGTGTGAAAGACTCCAAGAAAAAAAACTGGGAAAGAGATTGAGGAAACAAACAAGAGGATGATACATACATGAAGAAATCTAACATGAAAATGGGTGTTCATATCAACCAGTGATATGTTCAGTGCACCATAAATAACAGATATTTGTGTGATGTTTTTTGCCCAGAGCATCACTCAGTAACTTAGAACAAGCTTAGGATCTTCAATATGGAGGTGGATGAACTAAACTCAATGTCGACTTCTGTTCAGCTCAATTGCTCATGTAGTTCTTACAGTAATGTTAAAAAGCATCCAAACGTTGCCACATGCAGATGGTGCTTGTGCATGAGCTTAAACCCCCTTTTTGTTACACTAATATGATTATACTCACACTGTACAATTACATCATGAGACCATGTGTAAGTAATTATCAGGCAAAAGTTACAGTGTTAATTCCAAATTCTGAAGTCATAAAGTCAAAATCTGAATGAACTAGACATTGAAAAGATTTTTTATTAGCATCTTGCTGATATTACACTAAACGTGAATTCTTGCTTTGACCAGGAAGAAAAGCAGTTTGTGAGATGTCTGACTGAGAACACATTTTTTTTTTCTTTTGTGTGCCTATTTATACATGTTTCCCCTTGTAGAAAATGTTTGCTTTCTTTTTAGGGGATGGGTAGAGACTACAAATACGTAGATTCTGATTTTTTACACCTCACTCAAAATCCCGAAGGTGTTTCAGGCTTTCATTTAGTTGAACAATAGAAAGATTTTTAAAAATATGGAGCCCTCTAGATCCCAGTAGAAATGATTTGATGTGCTCTTCTCTTGTCTCAAGATGATGTACAGATGTAGATTTTCTTCATAGTTTCATCTATATTAGTTAATCCTTCGCAAAAAAATACTAATTCAGGACACCCTTCAGAATCTCTCACTGATGAACATAAGCAGCATGTTACTTCATGTAATAATGCAATTCCAAAAGTTATAATTAGACCTTCATATTGAATAGGCAATGTTTGCATATGTTAACAGATACTATTTTTTACCAATGCTCAAATATGTCTCTGGGTACGTGTTTGAAATAATTCCTGAGCTGTGAGCTTAATTTTTTTTTTCTTCCCTTTCTGCTTTCCTTTTCTTTATTTTGGTCCCGGTTTTCATCTAAGTTATATTTAAATATTTTCCTACAACTCTCTCCTGTAATAAATAGCCTTGCAGTTATTTTTCAAATCAGTATCTTCTTTTTCACTAACCTGAGGAAAGACTTTAACAGTTAGCAAATCTACTTTTAATATCCTGTAATTTTGCAATACGTATCATGTGGTATTGTTTTCATAAAAGGATAAGCATTATGGCCTGCCAGACATTTGGATGAGTTACTACAGAGCACAGCAATATACTTTCTGGTGTTTTTGTTTCTTTATTGATCTTGGAAAATTTTTAGTTTTGTAAAATCTTTTTCTTCTTTTTTTCTAACAAAAAAAAAAATTCTTAAAGTACATTTGATACTCTCGAATGCAGGTTAGCACTTGCAAGTTACAAAAGCATTATAAAATGAAAAATGAAATAAAAAACCCAAATGACAAAAGGTCAGTTCTAGTTATGCTGAAGATTTTACCAACAACACTCTTAAATATGTTGATGAGATCAGCAGCTGGTATAGACAAATGTATGTTAATGCTAATACAGAAAGTAGTTACTTGAATTTCTAAATGTAGTTATGTTATTATATGTATGTTTGTTTTGTTGTGGTTTGTTTTGTTTTTAAATAAAGCTACTATATTTTCTTTTTCTCTTTTTGCAATGTTCATGAAGGTTCTCACAACAGCTAGACTACTTTATGACTTCCTGCAGCCCATGTGGTATGTAGGTCTTGGGTAGAGCTTGTTTTGCTCTTAAGTCTATGAGTATGATCTAAATTTGAATTTGGACCTAACTTTGGAAAAGATCCTGCTTTGAGTAAAGAGTTCAATCAGATGACCTCCAAAGACCCCTTTGAAGGGGAATTATTTTTAAATTCTCTTTAACTTAGTTAATGGTGTTCTACTCTTCTTCCTCCTCTTCCTTCTCTTATTCCTCTTCCTCTTTTTCTTTCTTTGTGTAGTCAACTTTTTTTGTATAATACCACTGTTTCTAAAATGAGATAAGTAAGTCCAACTTACAAAAAGCATTTTTTTGTTTTCCAAAGAAGTTGAGACTTTGGAGATGGTAGATACATGTTATTTGTCCTTAAAAGGGATCAAAATCAGGCATTATATTACAGTGAATTTACTATTTTAACTTGGCACTTTTAGTGCAGAAATACAGTAGCTTGCATGATTTAGCTTAGATAATAAACCACAATTAGAACAATCAAGCTGGAAGGGACCTTGAAATTCTCATGAATATTTCTGGGTCAAAAGAGAGTTGCACACAGTCAGTACAAATAATTCTGCCATGTGTTTCAATTCTGAAGCAAATAGGCTTTTAGACATTTTATTTAATGCCTTTAGCTGACTTTGCTTCTGTAAAATGGAGACAATGCAATTCCAGTCTCTTTGTGTCATATACCTGTTGGTATTTTTGAAATAATAGACAAGCTTTACTGAGATCATTGTTAAGATTTCGTAAGAGGAAAGTAATATTTTATGTTCAGTACTTGCTTTGAATGATACATGTTTTGTAAGACAAAACTTGGAAAGGATACCGGGAAGATAAAATTAAGTATTTAATATGTTCAAGGAGTCAGGGACTTCACTGCAAAAGTACCATATTGAGAGTGGGATTGTAATGAAGATGTACAAGAGATATAAGTTATGGTATGCAGGAAATTTTAAAGATAGGATCTTACAGGTCATGTAAAGTAATGTTATAGCTCTGAATTCTACCAGGTTACATGAGTTAGTAGTAGTTTGGAATTATTAAGTTATAGAAACAGACAGTAGGTATGAAACAAGCCTAAGTCTATCACTATAGCAGCATTGTCAGTAGGCTAACGAAAAAGATGACATAGTGTATAGTCAGCTATGATTTTTTTTTTTATATTCTTATCTGCAAACAAGTGGTCAAAGGCTGTGCAGTTCTTTATTAACTAAATCAAGCATATGTTTGGTCCAGATGCACCTCAGAACACTTTTTTTCACACTATCATCCTTTAACTTGTAGCTATTCTATAAGAAAAAATACTTTAGCATAGAAATGTATGACTTAATAGTAGTTCTCTATATGTTTCTAGACAGCATTTTTTTGTACATAGTCTCCCACACACACACTTTAAGCTTTGATACATGCTATTGTCTATAAAACATACAAAATATCTTTGCTGAACATATAGACATGATTATTTGAGAGAACCTTAAAGAAAGAAGGGGATTCTTGGCTGAAATAGTGGAAAGACTTTCTTTGTCTAGTGCTGCTTTTCTGTACTTTATATTATGTGGATTTCTTTCCTTTTCCACCTGTACTTTAGTTATTATCCTATTCCCAATGTAAATTATATTCTCTTATTCTGTAATGTATGTGTCAACACTGCTTGAAGCGTATGTAGATAAGTGCCTTAGTTCAGATGAGAGTAGTGCGTGTGGAGTAGACATGCTGATAATTACACTTAACTCTCTGGTTTGTAGCTTGGTAGCTTGGAGTAGTCTTGGGTTATGAAAAGTGGATTTTTTCAAGATGGAACTGAGCTGGAAAATGTGTTGCAGCAGCTCATAGACATTTAGTTCATGGAACCAAAACAAAGATACTCTAGCCCTAAAAGTGTGTGTGATGTGGACTGTGATCAGCATCAGCTGTTTTATTCCACAAATCTGCTCCAATTTGGCCAATTCTTTATGCAGATATACTTAGCCTTGGTCTCTTGAGAACTAATGTTATTCAGTGAAGAATAGCTCTCCCACCCCTTCACCAGTTTAACTAACTTCTGTAAGTTAAACTGTGATTATGAGGAAGGAGGAAGAATGAACGAGGAATTGAAGGGCTATGATAAAAGGTCCAGTACTAGGTTTTGCCCAGGTAGATATTTCCTTTTAAGGATGTTACTTGTATTCAAGTTTCCTACTAAATTAGAGATTTATATTTCTCAATGCTGCCTCCTCTAGAAGAGAAACAGATTATTTGTTGTTTCTTTCATCCAAATACAAGACACATTTTCTGGGGTGTACTTACTTTTATTGTTTCTTTTTGGCATTCTCAGGCACTGTTATGGATAGTCCTGCTTCAGCCATCAATCCACCTAAGTGCCTACAAAATGGAACTAGATCATTTATGAAGCTATCTACTGCTGGTGACATATGTATGTGTGTGCTTTTAGGAAAACCCTACCTGGGCAAATCCAAGCATCTTGCTGGAAAAAATGTCTAAGTGGCCAAATTTAAGTTGATAGGAGTCTGGAATAATAGTTAATAGGAGTCTGGTGAGTGGCAGAAAAAATTTAGGACCTTCTATTTATTTCATAATGAAACATAAAGGCAGTATGTTATTTTTTGAAAGAAACTATTAATTTTTCTATTCTGTTAGCATTTGAGAGCATAAATTGTAATCTTCATACCTTCTGTCCACTGAGTGGAGGAGGTATTTTGTTTCCATTTCCATTCCAGTTCTGCGATTAACATTGATGTATGTGTCTTGATTTCTCATAGAGAAATATAAATTTATGGACAACTAAATCAATTTTTTAAAGTGGTTTCATTTTGTCTGGCGTGTCAAAATATTATTATTAATTGATTTGTATATTTACTGTAGTAATCAGGGCATAATGAATTATTTTCTGCTTCTAATTCGTTGCAATTCATACTTGCATAGTATATCCACTTATCAAACAATAATATTGTAGCTTTCCTTCTATTTACTGTGCAAACTTGTGCTTAGTGGTTATCAGGTCTTTTTCTAGAAATATATTTCTCTTCATCTAATTTCTTTCTTCCTGAGAACCTTTTTCTCTAATCCCAGTTAAATATAAGCAATGCCCCTCTGAAAGGTTGTGGGAACAAATAAAAAATGGAAGGGAACAATGGTGTTGGTTTGTCAGGTTATGTAGGAAAATTCAGGCAGCAGGACCCATGAAGGGGCTGGCTCCATTGCTTTCCTGATAAACCTGTGCTCAAGCCTAGGGCAGCTTTGGGTTTAAAAATAGAGTTTAGTGGGATGGAATGGTCAGCAGGCAAAGCCAGGTGTCTTCAGGCTCCTTTGAATAACAACCCTGAGGGATCAAAATCAGCATGTCTAATGTCTGGATGGGATCAACTTGCTCCTACCGACGTTGTAGTTCCAGGCAAAATGATGATTTTCCTTCATTTGAAATGTATTTGATCACATTTGCTCTATTTGAACTATGCATAAACCTGCTATGATGTAGTAGCATCCCAATGCACGTGAAGACCCTGGAGGAATTATGTCTGGAAGCTGAACTGAAGACCTCTGGATCATAAACCATAAGATTTTTTTCTGGTAAAACCACTGTTTCGGTCAGGATAACATGTCTGCTATTACTATCATATACAGAGGCTGTCTGCTAGTGGGAAATGAGAAAGCTACAGGTTGTTTTGTGGAGCACACAGTTGCCCTCAAGCATAGGGTCTTTTGCCAGTGTTCGAGGAAGCTCTGCTTCACAGATAATTAGGAACTTTGTTATGAGGTCTCTGCTCTTTAGGCGAAATAATAATTAAAGTGGTGAATTAATTCCAGCAGTAGAACATTTGGGGGAAAGAAATATTGCATCTTCTGAATCTGAAAGAGTCTACTCTTCATTAAAGTGAGTGTTTACAGTGAAGTAATACATTCTTTTCTAAGGAAGACTGTAATGCTATGGTTTGTCATGCCACAGACAAGGAGAAATGTGTGTCTCTCCCCTAAAAGACAATAGTTCTCCAGTTATTGAGGTAATACCTGGGGAAAGCTGGTACCAGCAGTGCCAAACAGTCAGAGATGTTTCATGGTTTTTATGATGCATGGTTTGTAAAATACTTGCTGTTGTTGATGGGATCAACTTCAGAGTTTTAAATCTTAGGCATATACACTTCTTTCTCCTCTTCTTAAGAGAATAGGAGAATAAGAGACAGTAAAACCCTGATTGCTTAATTTATATGACTGCTCTTCTCATCAATATTGTAATCTTGCTCTAATGCTCTGCGTGAACCACTGATAACTGAGGTTACTGATGTTTTCTAATGAAAAGTGCTGTCTTCAGTTTCTTACAATGTCACAAGAAAGGTTAACACAGTGTCTAATAATAATTATCTCCTCTTTGCTAATGAACAGAAATTTGGAATTTCTTAAACACTTGCCTTACTGCATATATACTTCTTGCAGTCTCATCTTGAATTTGTTTCTTAAATAGCTGAAATTGTATGCAGATGAAATTCTGAACATACCACTTGCAATCATCTGGCCTTCGTTGCATCTCTGGTTGCAGTCTACACCACCCCTTTGGCTGAGCATGTCCCAGTGTAAATGAAACATCTGTTTGCATGTGGAGGTTACACTTGGTCTTGTATATGAGGAATTTTTGTGTCCCTGTGCCATTGGTAATGATACTCCCCCATACTGCTTGAATGCAAAGAGGAGGGAAAACCACCTGTCTTAAAAAGAGTGGTTGAAAAAATGAAGTCTTAGGAGATGGATGTGGGATTGGATAGTATGAGAGAAACCTTAATGGATGAATCTGGGAGTGAACAGAGAATTATGTGGAAAGGAGAATCTGTCTTTGCTGCTTTTAATGAGCATCTCCTCACCAGTAAGGAATAGTTAACTGCTAAGCAATAGGAGGAACAGTAACTGTCAGTGACTTTGATGCTATGCTAATAAATGCAAAGGAGGAGGCTATAAGAAAGCTGGTGAGTGTTTACTGTGCCTTGAATAAATAAGCTCCAGCCTACTTTTAAATAGCTGCTTATTAAGTGAATTTTGCCCATTTTATGACTTAAGCTTTTCCTGCTGGCAGGGAGAAGCAAAATAGCACATTTAATTATGCAGCCTAAGGAATGGCTCTTGTCTCCTTCATCTTGGCATGTTTTAAGTGCTAGATGTGAAATGTTGCCTCAGCTCCTCTAGAGAAAAGGTAAAAAACTCAGAAAAAGATAGGATAGGAATTATAATTTGAGTTCTCAGTGAGCACTTTTTTTTATAGCGTGATTGTTTAGGAAACCTCCAGGGGTAAAATGGACTTGTACTGTACTTCTGTTCCTGATATAGTTAGTAAGACAGCTCAACAATTTTGGTCTTTATATAAGACCAGTCTTAAAGTGCAATTTCCTGATTATATGTATAATCTGGCTAAAAGGTCATATATTTAAACTAAAGTTTAAAATTTACACTTTCAGTACCCTGGCTCAAATGTTGTGTAACTCTGACGAAAAACAAAACAAAACACAACAACAACAACAACAACAAGGAAAGGAACAAACAAGAGGAAAGGTTATGGTTAATATTCAAGGATCACCTCTTCCGAGCTCAAGAGTGGTCCATCCCAATGAGCAAAAACTCAGGCAAAAATTCCAGAAAGCCTTTTTGGATGAACAAAGAACTACTGACTAAACTCATTCATAAAAAGAAATGTACAGAAGGTCAAAACAGGGACAGGTAAGCTGGGAGGATTTAGACAGAAATGCTGTCTAAACATGCAGAGATGCAGTAAGGAAAGCCAAACCCTAAGTGGATCAAGAAGGACTTCTGTAAGTATGTGAGTGGCAAAAAGAAGGCTAGGGAAAATCTGGATCCACTGCTGAATGATGTAGGACGTGGAAAAAGCTGAGGTCCTGAATGTTTTCTTCATCTTTACTAGCAAGACCTTCAGGATTTGCAGCCCCAGAAGCCAGGAGGAAGGGCCAGAGCAAAGGAGATGTACCCTTGGTGGAAGAGGATTAGGTCAGGAGATATGTAAGCAAACTGAACATACAGAAATCCATGGGACCTGATGGGTTACACTCAGAAGTACTGAAGGAGATGGATGATGTCTTTCTGAGGCTACTCTTGATAATCTTTGATTGATCACAGTGACTGGCAAAGGTCCCTGAAGATTGGAGGAAGGCAAAGATCACTTCTGCTTTTCAAAAAGAGTGAGAAGAAAGACCCAGGGAGTTATAGACCAGTCAGCCTCACTTTGATCCCTGTGAAAGAGCAGGTAAACATGGAATTTCATGTGATGATGCATGAAGTGTCATCAGGACTAGCCAGCATGGATTCACCAATGGGAAATTACGCTTGACCAGCTTGCTAAACTTCTATGACAAAGTGACTGTCTTGGTAGAATGGAGGGAAGCAGTGGACATTGTCTACCTAGACTTCAGGTAGAAGAAGGCTTTCAACAGTGTCTCCCATAAGAGCCTCACAGAGATGCTGTGGATAGTTGCTGTGAGGGGACAGCAGAGCATGTAAGTTGAATAACTAGTGGTCATCTCATATTGATCCCTTTTTCTCCAGAGATTTTGAGATTCATGAAACTAATTCACTGCTTACAGCTATAGGTTAAAGCTTTGAATTTGTACTCATTGAGCTTGCTGTCTCTGAAGATATTCCAACATCTGCAGTTCTTGATTATTTGATTAATCTTTGATTATTTCTAACTAGTCTTTTTTTGTTGTTGTTGTTTGTTTGTTTGTTTCCCCCTCTTCTTTTAGTCATTAAAGTCATATGATTAAGTATTCATTATCTTTGTTTCTTTTTCTGTTCTTTTGTGAATTTTCCCCATTTGTGGTTTTTTCTTTTTCTTTTTTTTTTTTTTTAACTGTTCTTTGTTAACTGTATTTGTTGCTCAGATAGGACCTGTTCAGCCACTTCAATTTTCCTGTGCTACTTGCCTCCTCCCTCACATTCTCTCAGGGATTTTCTCTCCGGTTCACAGTATGTCTCTATTGCATAAAATGTCAGAGTTGGCATGTTAAATTTGCTTACACAAGCAGTTTTATAAAGGTAAAAAGTGGGAGTTTCAAGGAATGAAGGTCAGACCTCGACTAGGGGATTTTGTGAAACACCAATAGAAGGGACAGGACAGGAGGCAAGGGGAAGTGGACTGAGTTATTAGATGAGAGCAAGATGAATTCTAGCTGTTCTTAAAAGCCATTCAGCTACCAAAAATCAGTAACAAAGAAAGAACTATTAAGCTTTAGAAACACACAATGAACCAAGTACACAGAATGAGGTTTCTAAGAAGCAATTGTTCAGCAAGTCTCTCAGGGAGTGAAACTACTCTCCATCATCAATGGATGGCCCATAGGAGGAGATGCTGCCAGCACCTCTGGTGCTTGAAGATTCAGCTTCATTTCCCCCTCATCCCTCTCTTCTCATAAGCCCAATGGACACGGTTAATGATGACCTCTTGAAAGCTGGCCTCAAGTCTAGACTTTGCAAACCTCTGTCTTGAATCCTGCTCTGTTGCTGCCCCGCAGGTGCACAAGGGGAGGGTAAGAGCTTCTAGTGAACAGCTTTGGGAGAGAGGCAATTGGCAGCATTGCCAAACCATGCAGGTGGTGCCAGGCTGAACCCATCACTTTTATAAAGAGCTGTGCTGGGCAGGAGCAGGTGCTGAGCTGGTGGGAACTTTGTGTCGGATTTAATTTACTGGATGATCTGGCTCGGCAAACATTCAGCACGGATGCTTGTTCCTGCTTCATGTTAAGGAGCTGAGCAAACACAATAGAACATCCTCATAAGTGTTAAATAGCTGCTGAAAAATACAAGTTCTTAAAACATCCAAATGCAGGAAAAATATTTGTACTCATTTGTCTGCTAATGTGTCATCTGCACATGATGTCAAAGCACCGTTTTTTTTTCGAATTACTCAGGAGCCCAAAAACTTCCTAAAGGTTTTTGTGCGTATTCCCAAAAAGTCAATTTGCATACAAAATTTTAAGTGTGAGCATAAAAGCAAAGAATTTGTACCAAGATTTCTTCTAAATTTTTGAAAATAATTCTATTAAACAACTGAAAGCTCAGGAGAATCCTCAAATCTGTGCATCTTTTTGTACAGTATTTTATAAAAAAATAAAAGTAAACCAGTATTAAAATAGTGTTAATTAAAAAAAAAAAGTGAAGATTAATTTAAGATAAAATAACCAAACCATAGCTGTACTCATAAAACCATAGCTGTACTCATAAAAGTATTCTGTCAGCTAGCCTTGTACAGCTTAAAGTTATCTCTGTGTAAGTTGATATGTTTAATGTATAAATAACTTGAAGTGTTGAGGTCTGTTCTATAGTAGCGGGGTACCAAAGACTTCTTCAGTTTCCTACTTTCCAATTGGTATTCTGTCTCAGTGAGAAGAAAAATCTATTCCCATGTGGCCTATAAGCTAATTTTCTTGAATATGTGTTATTATTTTTTTTTATTTCTAAATACCTCTTCCCTCCTTCAGTTATATTTTCAGAAACATATGCTGATATGAGAGATAAGGGTCAAGTACTATTGATAAAGAACACCAATGCTTTGAAGAGAACTTCAAGACTGTGAAGGGGATATAAAATTACAACAGTTCTGGTTTAAAATAGTTAATCTTGTCACCATTCTGCTTAACTGTACCTGCCAATGTTTGTCTATGATTTTTGAAGGGTGAAGTTTAAATATGAGATATGTGTACTGTTAGATGATATTGATTTGAGTTTTAGCAGGCAGCTGTAGATATTGTATATGAATCCATGGAATCATCTATTCCATCAGTGGAGAACAGGATGCTATTAGTGTTATAGATGTGTCATGATGCAATATTCCATGTTCATCAGGTAATTGCAATGATAACCCTTAAAATATATAAAAATGGCAATAAAACAGGCATTCTGAGACTGTGTGTTATGATCAAAAAAGCAATTCTTCCTGTTCCTGGGTATTGTAATGATTTTAAATGACATAGCCCTTGAATGCTTGTGGGTTTTTGGCAGTTTATGTCTGAATGTGTGCAGGTATTCTCTTCCAATTTCCTCTTCAATAATAATCATGATAATAATAAACCCATCAACAGTAATAATTCTAAACACTTATTTTATATTTCTTAAATACTTTTTAAGACCTTGAAATGGAAAATAGTCCATAGTCACATAGTTCAATACCACAAATCTTTTACATTAATAATTCATGGTTTATGTATCTACCATTTTGCTATGGATGATCAGAAAATTCAGTGTTGTGATTACCAAAGTAAATCACTGAATAACATTTTTTCCAGTTTAAGTGTGATACTTAACCATGAGGTGTTTGAGAATCAAGTTATTACATCACGCTGGCATTCCCTGGAAGACAACAGATTGTTTTATGTCTGTTTTGCAGTTTAACCCCAGCTAGCAATTAAGAACCACACAGCAGCTCAATAACTCCTTCCCCACCCTGGGTGGGATAGGGAGAAAAATCAAACCCAAGCCAAACTCACAGGGTGAGATAAGAGCACTTTATTAATCGAAATAAAAATAAAATATAATAATAGCAATAATGGTTATTAAACAATATTAATGATTATTAAATAAAAATATGATTGTAATAAAAAAGAATATAACAAAGAGAGAAAAATAAAAAAGACAAGTCATGCACACTGCAATGTAAAAGGAGTTCATTGTCCATGACATTAAACTAATTTTCCCCACAGCACATATTTGGTCCTATTATCCACTAGACATATTTTTAGCAATTAAGATACTCCCAGTCAAGTATAATTGGCAAAATTATTTCTGTTGCTACTGTCCCCTTTATATTCATGCTTCTGACCATCTGTAATAAATGTCTGTTGAAATTTAATAGTCAGGTTACCAGCTTTTTCTAGACATATAGCATGATTAGCACAGCTTGTATTGCAAAAAAAGTGTAATCTTTAGACTCATTATTAGTTTCCCTTGCAGCATTAGCAAGTAAAATATAGCTCTAAGCCATTATTTTTAAAAAACCCAAACAAAAACAAAGCAAAAAACAAATTTACTTTCTATGTCCACATAATTTCATGTCATGTTTTTTTTTTGTTTGTTTGTTTTTATTTTTTTATTTTTTTATTAACGTTATGGAAGGTGCTGAAGTATTGCAGATTCCAACTTTCTCAGGAATTTATCTGGATAACTATTTAAAAATCATTCCAAGTAATGACAGAAACTCTGTTAACACTTTCCAAAATCCAGCTTTAATGTGTATTGCCTCATTTCCTTATTATAACCTTAGCTGTAGAAGCAAAGACAATCTAAGGAAGCACTCTGATGGACCAACAGATATAATTTATCTTGATGGAAGCTGGCATGCAAACGTCATGAACTGACAGAAGGATCCTTGGAAAAAAGGAAAAAAATCTCTCCCCTCATATTCAGCAAGTTTCTTGTTTCTTCCTTGTAACTACCATATCACCTTGTAGCTCCATTGATTTTTTGTTGTTATCCTTGTTTTCTTTTTCAAGTATTCCATTTTTACAACATGCTGTACAAGAATTGTAGCTTGTTAGAAACAAATTATGCATGAATAACATGAGCAGGTTATTTAAAAACACCTGAAAAACTCTACTAGGCAAACACTTGCAAACATTCTATTTGAAAGATATTTTAGCATATAGTTCTGTATTTATCACACAGCTCGAGCATCTTCCCTGGGGAAACTCACTTCATACAAATTGCCAATGTGCTGCAGATATTCTTACACATGCCTACACGTGCTTCACAGACACTTATTTTGAGAGACTAAATTCCTTCAAATGTGATCTAAAATATCAGAGGGATAAATAATCACATAAAGCAGCACCTTGCCTTCAGATGATTGAGTACTGGGTCATGTGTTGTTTCCTGTTTACCAAACTTTTTTATCACCTAAAATATTCTGATATTATTGTATGAATAATTTGTGTGGCTGTAACAGAAAATATGCTCGTTTAAAAAAAGATTAGAGACTGCTGCAAGAACCTAAGAGACCGAAGTCTGTGATACTTGGTAATTCATTTAGTACCACTGCATATTATTAAGGCTTGATATGTTTGATGTTAAGCTGTATTGAAAATGCTTTTCTTGTTTGTACTAGATCACTACTGTACCAGAGCCGGTCACTTTTCAGAGGTAATGGAGAGGGAAGATAACTAATCAAAGTCCTTCCTGGTTTTAAGCTTACTAGCTTCTACAAAATCTTTCACTTGCACTGCTTCCATGGGCTGGTTCTGCTTTCCTGAGGGGCAGAAGTTAGAGTAGGTATAAGACAAGCAGATGCATCCTTTCTCCTGTGCCTCCCCTCCTTTGGAAGCACAGGAGCTGCAGGGAGAAGCTCTCATGGCTTTCTGGAATGGATATGTGTTGTTGTGTCTAGCATCCCTTCTTTTCCAGTGCTCTCAGGAGCATCATGAGGAGGTCTGCTGAAAAAAAGCAAAGCTTTGGATATCTGCCTAAGGGTTTCCGAAGGAGCCTGGGACTGTCAGGGGGAAGAGTTCAGTGTGAAAAACTACTCACTAGAGTTCTAGCTTACAAGTGATATTTTATCAGCAACAAGCGTAACAGTCAGAGTCTGTGGAGATGTCTTTATCAGGGTTTTTCAGCTCTGTCACACTGGGAGGGTTGTCTTTCAAGGCTTTCTAGAAAGTGTGACATTTTGTAGTTACTCTCAGATGTGAGGTATGGCTGGAGATACTTTCTGTTTTGATTCTTATAGGTTTCTCAGCTCTTCCTGACTGCCTACCTTCTTATTTTCAGGGGGACAAATGTCAAAAGTTAATCTCTATGCTTCCTCAAATTGTCTCAAATTGCTAAGCAGCTTCTGCACAGACAGCACACATACATAGAGACGTGTATTTTCATCTCTAGAAAAAAGTGTAGAAGGTATTTTGGAACAAACAACCAAAAGAAGTATTCTGATCTTAGTTAACGCCAACTTCTAGCAATGTGTTGAAATCACAGATTGTACTTGTGGTCCTACTTCCATTGAAAGTTCAAAGGAAGGGGTATTTTTAACTTTAGATTTAAATGGCACTTTAAACAGTTCCCAAAGACAGTATCTCTCAATAAATTTTTTGACAAAATACAGCTGACTGAAAAATTCCCGTCTCTGGGACTGGTCTTTTTCTGGATTTTTTTGAAAAAATAAAAGTAGCCGAAGAAAAAGCTTACCTGAAAAAAAAGTTTGCTAATTATTTCATGTGGGCAAATTCTTAAGAAACTTGTTTGAATTCTTTCTTGACCAACATATATGCTAAGATTGTAGCTATTTTTTCAGGTATGACAAGTAAAAGACGGTTTGAGGTTGCCCCTAACCAGTAACTTACAAGGGAAGAAACTCCTCTGAAATTATTTGTTACACAGTTTTCTTCCTACCATACAATAATATGTCAAACCTTCCATGATAAGGTCTTAATACAAAGCCAAAGGTAAAAATTGTTAAAAAGTGAAGAATCTGTATTTTAGATTAATAAGTGTTACATGTTAGTCACGCAGCACATCAGTGACAAAGATTAGAATAAAAAGTAGAAGTTACAACATTGGTTTGGTTTGTTTAGTTTTTTTTCCTTGTTGTAAAGACTATTTTCTGCTGAAATGTGAAACTCCACAAAACTACAATGTCAGTCATTTGCTTCTTTTTATTAAATTAAGAAACAAGGGGGGAAAACTAAGTGAAGAATGCCAAGGTGTCCTGGGAGGATGATGCTGGAGTCAGGAGGAAACACCCTCACTGCAACGATCAGTAACTCTGGCATGTCTGTCTTCAGTGAACATTCAATTTGGGAAAAAAAAGATTTGGAACTAATTTTTTTTTTTTTTTTTTTTTCCCCACATGACCCCTGCTTATCTGAGATTAACAGCTTATGTCGTTGCCAGGGGATAATGAGTTTCTGCTGGAACCAGACTTGGGCTCATATAAACAAACCAATGCCCTAGCTGTTTGTGTTTTACACACAAGATAAAAGAGAATCAACCTTTTCTGTTTACCCAATGCAGAGCTACTAAGTCCCTAGAAAGCAGAGCAAGTTGTAATTAGCACTATTTACCAAAATCAGGCTTGTTTCAACCCATAGATTTGTTTTGAGTTGTGTTATTGACGTTACTTTTTGCATATCTGTACTGCAATTTCCTTTCTAATGAGCTCCCATTTTTAAAAAGCAATCACTTATGCTATGAGAAAATCCTGGGTTTTATAAAAACCTTCTGTCAGTAGAGGTGACTTCCTGAATATAATGTATAGAGCAATTTCTTTGCCTTTAATAACTGTTCTTGTGGGAAATAATTGTATTGGCACTGGAAATCCAAAGAAAGCACAGTAACTGTCGAAAAAGGAAATGGCAAATATACTAACCACGGGCTGCAGGCATAGAATAACAAATAGGGCACTAACCTGTTAAGTCTAGATTTTATTCTTAGTTTGGGCACATTTTTCTTATCATCTCTTTTTAGTGCTCATTTGTGTAAACTTTAAGCTCCCAGGATAACGAAACACTTTTTACTTGGAGACCTACCTTCAACATTCTCAGTGAGAATTTTTTCACCCTCTATGTTAACAGAAACAAAAATAGAAGGTAATTAGTTCTTTATTTTGGTGTGTTATGTTCATATGTTCGACATCTGTTGCTTTTGCATATATTCTAGCAATGTATTATATGTCCAGTGCATCATTTTTTAAAATATTACTTCTGAGGAAAATGTTTCTGGTAGATTTTGGCATTAAGAAAACTGAAAAATAACCTGCCCTCTTCTTGATAGACTGAACAATAGTCTAGCTTAAAAACAGAGTTACTACATGAAAACAAGAGGCTACTGTAGAATAGTGTATGAAGAGATCATGTTTTTGAAAAAAAAAATTGCAAACTTAATGATCTGAGCTGCATTACGATCATTGATTGTATCAGTGGTAGAATTGCTATTGAAGAACAGACTTATTAAAGTACCTCAATACCATCTCCAGTTTTGAGATGGAAGACATCCATCAATAAACTGGAGTGAGATTAGCAGAGAGCCCCAGGATGGTGCAGAGCTGGAGCACTTGCCCAGTGAGGAGAAGTCCAAGCAAGAGCTTGGACTAGAAACCTCCTGAGATCCCCTCTGCCCTGATTTATTGTGTGGTGCTAGAACATATTCTCCATACCACTTACTATCTAGCAGATATTTTTGAACTTTGACATCTACTATCTACCCAAAGTTTCTCAGTTTATAGAGCAGATCCAAAACCTAATATGTTCAACACATTATTTAGCAAAGATTTCTTTTTCAAGGGAACAGGAAAATAATCAAAACTATATAAGATTAAAAATTTTAAATATTAGAATACTTTCAAATAGTCTCGAGACATTAGACCACTGTCCTGCAATTTCTGAACCACAGTACAAGTCCAGGCTTTTTCTTTTCTGGTATGTATGCAGTATGAAATGATTTTGTGTATTTCAGTAAATATAGCCTCTGCCTCGTGTTTGGAGGGATTTTTAGAGAAAATCTCATTTTAGGTTAATATAATATAACTTTGATTCAAAATTTTAATTAATGTGAACTGCTTTTGGTGATATATAGAATTTTAATTGTCCCTTCTTTTACTATTTTAATGTCCCAGAAAAATTACTAATTTGAATTAGAATTTTATTTACTTTGTTATGATTACTGATGATGTAGCTATCAGTGGAATTCAGTAGTATTTGTACTCCTACTGGTTCCCTTTATACAATCCAAACAAAGCTAGAGAAAGGAAGAACTGGGCTTACTTCACACATCAGTTACTAACATCACAAAGGCTTACAAAGCATGTTTTAATACCTCTGAGTTCTGTTTTGCCAAACACCTTCAACACAGAAACTGATTATCATGTCAAATGTTACAAGAACTTGCACAAATGTTGCAGACTCTGCAAAGGTGTTTTGCATTGCCTCATGCAAATTATTTTTATTGACAGCTGGCTATTTTGACTTATTTCAAACTGATTAATTCCTAGGTGTATTTAACATTCCAGTTAGATCTTTGCTGCTGATGTGGAGATTTAGTTGCATATTTCTTCTCAGTGATACAGTGACATAATGATATAGAGAGTCTTAAAATGACTGACAATTCCAATTTTCTGTTAATTTGATTTTGTTGTGTTTAGAGATTGTCATATTATAGGTCTGAGTAGGCATAGTAATTCAATTTATTCTTATATACACTGCTTTTCTTCTGAGTTGGGACGGTTCAAATTTTATTAAAGATCAGAAAAAAATATTTTAAGAATTGTGTCTGCTTTGTAAGTAATCTCTGTGGGTCTTCAATTACTTTACTGAAGTACTTCTTGTACTTCAAGCTGGGTAGAAACATGAGTATTCAATGATCCTTTTGTGTCTATTTCTATCTTTGCTGTGTCCTTAAGTGTGTGTAATCAAAGCACGAGTGTACTGTCTTAAGCTTCTGAGAGTTGTGGCTTGGGTAACAACCCTGACTTATTTCTAGAGCTTTTTAACTGCTGTACAATTTAGAAAATCATATTTTAAATTAGTTTTATTTAATTCTATGCAGTTACTAAAGACAGTATGTAATTTGTTTTGGTTTATAAATATTAGCTGTAGAAAGCATGAGTGAATAGCTTTGTCAAGGTGACAATGGAGATGCTCACCTTTCTTGACATCTGCTAGACAGAAAGTAATAATTTGGGCCTCAGTTAAAAAAAAAAAAAAAAAAAAACCAACCAAACTTCGTAAGTAAATAGAATTACTTTATAATAATTATTTTTAAATACCTAAAGCTTTTCATGCATTTAATCCATAAACATCAATTAGTTGTCAAGAATATTGTATGCCCTGCATTTGAACAGCAACCACTCTGATCCTCTGTAGCTGGTGGAAATTTTCCTCCCTCCTCCCCAAAGGGAGCTACAGTGCCATTACAGGATCTTCTTGTTCTGGGGTGTACTTCATGCTCTGGTGGATTCTCCATCTTTCAGGGGGCTGCTGATTTTGGTACATTGGCACCTCAGTGCAGCAGAGAAACAGCACTCAGAAAGACTTCTACTGGTGTTATATGGTTTGGGTTGGGGATGTGTGTGTGTGGAGTGCAGTGTCCCCAGGATGACTGCCACCTTTGGAAAAAAACATATATATTCTGTTGATGACTCTTCTTTGGTGGTATAAACTTACAGTGCTAGTGAATCAGGTAGTTTCAGGCAACAGAAATATTATGTCAAGAAAAAAAGACAGGAATACTGAATTTCTAATCCAATGCATTTCTATTAATGCAAGGAGAAACCTCTTTCCTTCTGCACCACTTTTACTGATGGACTATTTTAGTTTCTTGTTTCCTGCTTTTAAATGTCTATGTTTTGAGGAGTGGTTCGACAGGGATAGCTCAATTTTTATTAGATGGTTTCTACAGAAAGTGCTGCTGCTAGAAATACCTTCTTGCTTACAGTTCAGGGAAAGATGGTACACAATAACCTGACTTCATTCTAAATAAGATTTCACGCTCTCCAGTTCCTATTCATTGTTTTTCTTATTAACTTTAGATAAGATAGGAACACAAGCTGGAGGCATAGTATTTTCACCAAGATTTTTCCCTCTGGATGTAATTTACTAAGTTTAATAAAAGCTAAATGTGAGAACAAATTATCGTATGTCTTTCCTTTATCAGGTTATCAGAAGTTTCTTGGAATGTACCTTTTCCCCATTGTGTGCTTCAGATGTACTTTTTCAAAATTTCTGTTCTCTCTTCGTGGTGCAGAGTGGCTCTGAGCAGAACAGAGAAACTGGAAACAGACCTAAAAGCTTCCCTTGAGGAATGTCGACATCAGGTATTAAGACTAAGTGTGTCCTAGTGTTGCCAAGCAACAGCATAACACCTGCTTGTGCAGGAGGTTGATGCATGTGTATGGCACTTCACAGAGAGGAGAGAACTTTGCTGCTCCACACAGGATGCTGTGGGCAAATTGACAGACAGTGAATTTACCCTGTGTGGCGATTAAGGCAGTTTTCTGTTGTGTAGTATCGCTCTTGTCCAAAGGAGCACTCTCTGAGGAGCATATGGAGCAAATGTCACCAAGCTCCTTGTACTTCTTGTTCCCTTTTGCCTTGCTCATACTTATTAATTTTTCCTAAGCTTCCTTCCAGTGACAGCCTGAAAGTCTAATTGGAAAGATACTGCCTGGGGTCATGCTCTGGACTGCTGTGGCTCAAACAGCATCTTCTCATCCATTTCCTCATTTCCTCATTTTCCAAAGTGAATCTAGGCCACCTCGGACACATCTTGCTAAAAGTAGCTTAATGCAAAAAGTTTATCTGAAAATACAGAGGAGAAAAAGCAAACCACTTGGTATCATATGCACCCATATCTGGATAATGGTCTCTACATGTATTAGTCTCATACTACCTATTGCTATCTGTCTTTCAAAAAACCATGTGCATGTCCATCTTTGTCAGCACTACCTTTTCTACCTTCCAGTAAGGACTGGAGGTTTCTGGGGAGCATCTTAACAGTAGTTACATGTCTTTCTATTTCACAGACTCAGGTAGTCTCAACACAATTGGCCCAAGAACAGCAACAATGAAAGGGTGTTTATTTTCACTTTGGAGGGCACCAGTACTTCTTTTCCAGCATAGTCTTTTTAGCGTCTGTCAGTATCTTAGGAAAAAAACCCACTTTCATTAGGAGGATTTTTGCTAAAATGCTGCAAAAACCTTCATAGGAGTGATTTGTTTACTTATACCAGGAACTTAGTTTAATGCCATCTTCTGTATTCAAATCTAATGAAAAGACTAGTTTTGTGTGGTCGTGTTTTTATTAGATAGCTATTTAAATTTCACTTTTTTTCTTATTTACAGTTCTATTCTATCTGCAGCACTTATTTTCTTGGCTATTAGCTGAACACCTTTGTCCAGGCAGCCAAGGTCTAGTGGATTATGGGAAGACAAAAGTGGAAAAACTCTTCTAAAGAAGCAACAAAATTGTAAAAAACATTCATAAACTGAACAGTTTTCACATTGAAAATAGGCTTTTTAGGCTCACTTCTTCTGATGGGAAGCTGGTGCAAAAACTCCCTTCTCTGATATCAAACCAAAGTTACCCGTGCTCATTCGTGCCAGTCCTGCCTTCATGTATAGTTAAGTGTTTATACCCTCATCTCCTCTCTCCTGAACTTTTTTTGCAAGGAATAATCATATTTCCTTTGCTAAAGTCTTGGTTTATAACCGTGTGGCAAATAGAGCTGTGTGAGCTCACCTAATGCCAGAGACCTGGTCCAGCCCCCTCTGTCTGAGGGAACTACCAGCCTGGCCACAACTGCTTGCTGATAGTTACACAACTCTGCAGTTCCCAGTACTGCACAAGCCTGTATGCAAGTATAGGACACATCTTTCTGCTAGCTGGATGTCCCCTCAGACCATTGTTTTGGTCCTTTTCAGCTGGCAGCATCTCTGATTCCTCACTGCAGTCCTTTGGCTGACTGCTCCCCCATGCTTTGTGTCAGCACAAGGCTTTACATGGACATTTCCTACTCTGGTGTTCAGTGGCCTCATTAACTCTTATGCCTCATCGTAAGAAGTGGGAGCAAGAAGGAAGAAGAAACCAGTGGGAAGGGTTTATTTGGCCTCATTGCCAGTTTATGCCAGGTTAAATTGACTGTGAAACTATGACAGTAAGACTGAAATCAACTGAGACAGCTAAGCTGGTCTGTTAACAACCTGCTGCCATCATTTAATATATATTTTTTTGTACAGCTCTCCTGTTTGAGTGCACCAGAGCTTTGGGCTGCAGCACTCTTCTTGTCTCTGTAAAAAGAAGCAGCTGAGGCCCATACTCAATTCTTTCATAGGGCAGTAGTGGCAAGATTGACTCATTGTAACCTCCTAAATAAGAAATATCTGTTTGTTGTTCTCCTTTGTTTTTTTTTTTCCAGGTGGAAGAGTAAGATTTTTCAGTAATTTAGTTGTAGCCGAGTTTACTTGTCTGTTCATTAGTCTCCTCTTAACTTAGCCCAAAATGAAAATGAATGGCATAGAATCTTGTCATTTTTAAGCCAGGTTTCTGTATTCTATTATAGGGATTTCAGGTCCAGTTGAGCCTTAAATCAGCAAAAAATAGTCTGAATCTGGAAAATGAGGTTGCAACGCTTATTTGGGAAGAAATTCTGGTTTATTATCTTCCACTAACTAGCTGTTTTTCTGTTTTATTTCTTCATTTAAAAGTTGAAGTTTGTTTAAGGTTAAACTGAGTTGAAAAACAAATGTATTCTAGTCTGAGCTGTGCAAAAGCTGATGGAGATGTTTTGAAACTAATTTTTTGGGAGTAAATTCTGAACAGTAGTAAAATATACAATAAAGAGCAGGAAGGGAAAAGGGTCAGAACACAACTGATCTAACAGCTCTGTTGCACACTTTCAGCAGATCCCATCACTGGTTTTGATTTCCTTTCCTTACCTTCCTACCTGTTATGTTACAATATTAAGACTTTTTATTCCAACTGCTTATCCAAAAATCCCTTTCCAGAGTCTCATAATTCACAAAATGTGAAAAATTCTAGTTAGGAAAGCTTTGTGTAGACAAAGGATCAGTTGTTCAATCTCTTTGTGTGACAGAGAAGTGAAAAAAATAACTCATGATCGAATACTTAAGACAGTGGTTACCATGCTGTTCTTCAGCAAGCAGGTTTGTGAAATTTTATAGCTGTCTTGATCTGGCAAGGAAAAATATAAACAAGTTGAATAATTCTGATTGATGTTAAACCTGCCAGCACCATGAAAAGGCTGTTTGTTTGCTGCAGTCATCTGTCTGGATAAAAGCTGAAGTATCAAGTGCTTCTTTCCTTCACGTCGGAAAGAAGAGTGAATTATACAAGGGTGCTGGTTTTGTGGTGGGTTTTTTTTGTTTTTTTTTTTAACCTTATTGTAAAATGTTCCTTTTCAATTGGAAAACAAAAACAGAAGGGTTTTATAGAGCATTCCTCTCCTCTCTTCCACGAGATAAAAGGCCTAAAGGACTCTGTGTTGGTACTTTCCATTAAGATGACAATCGATATAATTTGCTTATTTAGCGAGACTCAGGGGAAGGCAGAGGGCTGTATTTCCTCCAGCACACTAAAGCATCAGTGAGACTGTGATAATTGTGGTGAGATAAAGTGAGGCCAGTGGATTGTGTAAATTGGATGGGCTCATTTAAACTGCTTAGAAGTGACAGTTTATTACTTTTGCTGATTATTCCAATTGTTCTCTCTTTTCTTTATGTCCATTGCACCTTCATGTCAAATCTGGCATGCTGCTGTTCAGTTTTACATTCTTATTACTGCCTTGATTTTTTTTTCCACTATAGCTGCTATATTATAATAAAGTAGGACAGTTCTGTCATAAATTAATATATCTAATCATTAGAATGTCATCTTGGGAAGTATGTTGTCTTTGCTATTACACTACAAATTTGATAACAGAATGGCATTACTAAAAATTTCAAGACAAAGAATATAAAGCCTGATAATGAAATGTAGTGATAACATAATAACAATTTTTGCTGACTTTATAGTCCTTCACAGTATGAAGTATCTTTAAAAATTATAGGGGAAATTATCTATCTGTATAGAATAACCAATAAAAGAAGCTTCAAGATACTGCTTTGTTAGTTTCTTGACTGTTTGAGTATTTAGTTTAGTTTTACTTTCAAGATAAAGTAAAAATCTACCAGCCTTATTAAAAAACAAATTTTTTT
>NW_008627902.1:0-19083 GCF_000691845.1 Merops nubicus | reverse complement strand
CCCCTCAGGGGCACCGGGCCAGAGCTGCTGGGCGGGACGGGCCGAGCGCTCCCCCAGCCTGGAGCCCGCAGCAGCCCCGTGTCACAGGGAAACAGATTGAGCAGCTTTTGTGGAACTCGTTCCCAGATCCTGAATGCAGGGAATTAAGCTCAAGCCACATGAGACAAACCGGTTCCTGGATCGTAACTTTTATCCAGAAGCATTCGAACTCTGCCTATTCTGCCTGTGTAACACAACTTCACTGTGGGTCGTGCCACGCCACCCAAAAGGGCCTGATGGTTAGATATCTGCAATACAGATCACCAGACTGCGTCCTCTCCTCCCACAATATTGCCACTCGTCCTCTTCGTCTCTGTTCTGCTAGCTGCTTTTTGCCCCAGAATAGAAGTGAACAGAAATTGAAAAAAAAAACCAGATAATTCAAGAATTTTCACGGAGGAACCAGTCCTGTGTGCAGTATTTATGGGCACCAGAGTGACCTTCATTGTCCTTAGAGGCAGAGGAGAAACTGCGTTGTTATTCTCTCCAAGCGCCTGCCTCCCTGATTCACGTTACCTTTTCACCCCAGCTCACATTCTTGCAAGGAGCGTGCAAAAAGCAAAGCAGCAGCCATGCACAACTAGGGGCAGTGCCCTGTTTTAAAACACAAAGCAGAGGGCTGTAGGCATTCTTCAGAAATTGAAAAGCTAGCAAAAAAAGGGTGTGTTGGGGTATATGAATTTTACCTCCGTAATTACCCTATTATTTAAAGCTAATGAATAATTACTACAGCAACCTTGCTGTCATACACTGTGCACCTACTCATCCACAGCTCAGGATGAAACCAAAGAATCACATTTGGTGCCCAGTCCTCCAAATACATTCTACTGAGTGTAATGCTTAGTTTGCCAGGATCTCCTGGCACTAAGTACCATTTACTGCACCAGATTCTTCACAGGCATTCATTGATCTCAAAACAGTTTCAGGTTACACGCATCTAGACTTTTTTTATACTTTTTATAATTCTTTGCAGTAACTATTCCATCCATGTTTACATTCACCTACTGTTTCCTCATTGGAATTTCTTTTAGCTTTCATAATTTTTTACATGCTGAACTTCCCTTCAGAGTTGCTACTGTCAAGGAAAAAACTAAACCAAAAACTTTCATTGGGACACGTGATCCACAACAACTGGGAAATCCCAAAAGTGAAAGTAAATTCAAGGAAACTGAGTGAGCTGAAAATAGCTGCACCATTTACAGCACTAAGCATTTCAAAAACTAAGATGCTGAAGGTCTATATTCTCCCCCCATATTATCTCCTCACCAAGGGAAATACAGGTGACAGGTTGATTCTGGTGGAGAGTGGTGTAAAGCCAATGAAATTCCACTAGGATTCTGGGTTACCAAGAAGGAATAAATAATGGAAAGCAGGTAGACTTTATTCACTTGCTTTATCAACAATGAAATCATTGTTTCATACACAAAGAAAACAGAAATAGGCCTGCTTTAGGCAAACATGGATTTTGGGACGGGGAAGCAAGATTGCTGGGTTTTTGTTTGGGTTTTGTTGGGGTTTTCCTGTTGTTGTTGGTTGGTTTAAAGACATCCTTGGAAAGGTGCAGGAAAAGAATGCAAGCTGTCTCACAGAGCAAAGCACTGACCTTAGCTCACTTCTGAGTAGAGGGAAAAGAATGCATGCAAAGTCTCTTTTGCCTCTCCTATTAATTTTCTCCCCCAGTCTGTGGTACAGGCAGCCAGAAGAGAGGAACAGGCCAGCTCTTTTCTCATCATCCCAGAAGATGCACAGAAGCATCATAAGAAGCAGAACCTAGCACATGGACTTGAACTCACTCCACTTACAAAGATACTTTTATGGTGAATTGCAGAATTCACCATATTACATACATTCATATGTACTATGACTCTGGTTAATCTATTTGTTATTACCACTAAAATCAAAACGCAGGACCTATTAATTTTCTCCCCCAGTCTGTGGTACGGGCAGCCAGAAGAGAGGAACAGGCCAGCTCTTTTCTCATCATCCCAGAAGATGCACAGAAGCATCATAAGAAGCAGAACCTAGCACATGGACTTGAACTCACTCCACTTACAAAGATACTTTTATGGTGAATTGCAGAATTCTGGCAAAATATGTATTATGACTCTGGTTAATCTATTTGTTAGTACCACTAAAATCATAACGCAGGACTACCTACACTGTAAAAGAACTTAAGACTAATTTCTAATGCCCATGACTTAAAGTCTCTGTTTGGAACTCGTCCCTTTTCTCCACACCATCACTGTTTTGATGATATTTCTCAGCCAGAGCTGCAGTCTGCTGGCACAGTGTAAAAGAAAAATTTCGGCTATATATACACTATACCAACATAAAGCAGAAATATGTAAAAGGTATGAGATTATATTGCCTCCTCTGTCAATCTCAGAAGTGTTTGGGGTTATACTTTCTAACATAACAAGCTCTTACAGTGCAGATGCACAAAACAACCATCACTGACATCACATCAGCCTGCCTCACCTGCAGGTGGTAATTTCCAGGGTGGCTTACTCATTTTCAGACATCTTCCCAGAACCCCTTGGCACAGATGTCATATTCCTCAGAAGAAAAGAAAGGCATGTTGTGATCCTCATTTTAATGCTGAGAAAGAGAGCTGAGCAGATTTCCAGGCACCAGAAAGAAAATGAACAGAAACTGGGCAAAGTTCCTGGGCTCCATTACTACCATTAGAGCAATTCCCTTTAATGGCCAGCTACATGCAGATCCAAATCCCCTCAGTTTTATTTCTGTAACAAGGTAAAGTACAGGCTAACGGCATGTAAACTTTTGCCATCTTTGAAACTAAAACACCGAGCATGATTTACTTTGGATGTTGAATTTATTTGGTTCTCGTTCAAACTCAGTCATATGAAAACTGGTATGTCAGAGAAGGGCTTTCCTACCTGAAAGGTAAACTTAATGTTATTTTAAGCACCAGAAAGAGGCTGACAATGAATAGAGTACATGAAGACAGGAAAGTTAATGTTAAGCCAACTGTCTGTTAGAACCTATCTTTCCTTAATTTCTACATTAGGGAATCCAAGTCCTCCACAATAACCTGAATATTCATTTCTTTGCAGCTCTGAGCCTGAGGACAACTTCAGGCAGCATCAGCTGGACAGACACAAGCCTAAACCACTATGGAAAGATACACACAGGGTACTTCCAGAACACATAGTGAGAATTCTAGCTAGAAACCCTCCATACAGATGTCCTCCCTGGACTTTTGTAGCTTCATAAAGAGCATGAGCTGTGTCTGGTCATTAGGTCTCAGTCATGCAGACTAAAATTAATGCAAATCCTTCTTTGCTGATGTGAACCAAGCAACTGAAAATTCAGAGAAGAACTGAGGCCTCACCCTGGACATTCCACTCCTCCATGCTGAGCATTGCAGACAGATGCTAGCATGGTGACAGACAACTTCACATGAAATTAGCTCAAAATCAAGAAAGCTGCCAGGTAGGTACTGTACACTAGTCTAGTTAGGCTTTCTAGGTCATGGAGTAGAACTTCATCCTTTTGACCACTGCAGAACACATACCACAAAAAAAAAACAAAAACACACAAGAGGAGAAGTCAGGATGCTTCCTCAGGAGAACACCCTGGGGCAAGTTTATCACTCAAAGCTGTTCCACCTTCCAGACAGACAACACAGAAGAATAAGTAATAATTAGGGTGGGCTCTGTTCTGCTCTTGCCCTCTTTTAGGCTTCTTTTCCCTGTGGTCTAGTCACCATGCACATGGGCAACAGGTCTGAGTAAGACCCTGTCACACCACAGGGCTTCTCTGCTTGGTTCTGAGCTCTCTCTTTCCTGGGAACCACTGTGAAAAAATGCTTGTTCCTCTACAAGAGATTAGCAGAGTAACACAAAAAAGGCCCCGAGAGTTGTCCCACTGTGGCCATGAGTTTATCATGGCTCCAGTCCTCTCAGGGTTTTTCCACCTTCTTCTCCTTTCCTCATCAGGAAGAGGATGGAAAACATGAAGAGGAGAATAATGAGTGTAAGTCATGAAGTCAACAATAGAGTCCCTTCCACTGAAAGTAATGTAGGAGGAAGGAAAAGGCAGCATTGGGTGGAAGAAGCTGTTGTTTGTAGGAGAACAAAGGCAAGCTACAAACTAAATGAGGAGAGTCAGAGCACAGACATCACTATCAAACACCTCTTGGGGTGCTGTCTCAGCAGTAAAGCAGCACTGGTGTTTGTCACCTTAGAACACACACCTGGCCACCTTACTCCCTTTGCTTTGGGGATAGACACACTTTTGAGTGTGTGCTTCTTGGTGTTAGTTGACTTCTACAGGTTCTCCTGGGAGACCCTGTGGAGACATGGGGAAAGAGAGGCAGAGAAAGGCCAAGCAAGTGAAGCTAGTGACTGTGCATCTCATGCTCTGGTCCTCAATTCTCTTACAAAAAAAATAAAAAGAAGATAGAGAACTGGATAGGACAAACATTGCTGAATCTTTTCTATTAAATGAAACCAACTCTTATTACTTCTGCACCTGCTTTGTAATTGTGACAAGCAGGGTAAATGCACTCTAGTTAATTTTAGTTTTATGAAACCACACATAAATTAGGCAAAATTTGGATTTGGAATATTATCCATGTTGAAATTAAGCTTTATAACACCTTCTGAGACAGCCTGTTGCTGCGTATCAAAACAATGTAAAGACAGCATAATGTCTGTTAATGTGGTAGCTTTGCAGCACATTACACCTCTTAGATTTATAAGAGCTGAATTTCCCAGTTGTTCTCCCTACCCACAGGCACCACTGCCATGGAGGCAAGTCATTCACCCACTCCCTGTATGCAAAATGTTATACACCGAGTGGCCAGGGCCAGACTGATTACTCACAAAACCAAAAGGACCATGAACAGCTACCCTGAAGCTACCAGGGGAAACATCCAGGTTCAAAGCTATCCTTTTCTTCCCTTAAAAATGCCCTTCTTTTCAGAAATGCAGAAGCTCTGACAAACCACAGAAACAGAAAGACTGAAGCAGCCAGTATTTCAGTTTGATAATATATCCTAGCACAATATTTCAATACCAAAACGGGTGGACATCAGAGCATGGATTAAGGGTTTCAGAATGCTGTAGCTGGTGAAAGGCTCCTGTAACAAGCTTTATATTTGTACAGGGAGCAAATGCATTATTCAATATCCTCAATAGTATATGCTAGAACTCATGAATTAGGAGCTTTTGTGAAGCCTTTGTAACATGCTTCTCCCCAGCTCTATTTTTCCCCTATCATTAGGTCTTGTTTCCATGGGAGCTCTCCAGGCATTAGCCTTACAAAAGTCACCTGAACTACTGTGGAAGAGGGAATAAAATACCTGCAGGGATTTCACACTGTGCCCATTGGTTTCAACCATTGTATATGTTACTTTCAGAAGATGCCCAGTTTCTAGGCATTTAGTCTGCATGGAGCTATCCTGTTGATCTATTGTGTGTTTCAAGAGCCAGCTTCTTGGTCTGCTGGCTTTTTGATTACCTGACAGGAACTTCTATTTATTTCCTAGCAGTGAAGCAGAAAACTTCTCATGATTTAATGAGTCCATAGGTAAAAATAATCTCAAAATACACACCATCCTCAGAGATCAGGTGGACTTGCCATAATTTTAGATGCTGTACAGTTTATTAAGGAGAGAATAATACATACCACAAAAGACATCCAATAAACCAGAAGAATGCTAGTGAAACGATTTGTGGATGGTCAGTCAGGGTACATTTAACACATTTCTGATGATGGAGAGTTTTTAATACATGTCCAGAAACAGAAGTACATATATAAAAAGACTACTTGAAAGCCATTCACCACCACAAGTCCTCAACACCAGACAGTTGGTGGGTGCTCTGTGAACTGTAGGTTTGGTGGCAGCAGAATTTTAGATGATGAGAAGCCCACATCATAAAAAAACTCCATCTTTTTGAGTAGTGCCTCTATGATAAGCTTCAGGAAAAAGCTACAGCAAATCCATAATGAAGACTTTAGCACCCTTTCCTCATAAAATAACCAGGAAACCAACTTCTGACTCACCTGCTCCATCAGAGCTTCAGGCTTTATTCTCAGAAGCACCAGCTCTTCTAAAAGCCAAAAGAAATTCATATGACCTAGATAAGTCTATGACAGGGATGGCAGAAATTAGCATGCTCTGCAATAGAGGAAGATCTTAAATATCAGGCTATTCCTAGAGTATCTGTGACAGCAGAGGCACATAAAAACAAACACACACAAACCAACCAACCAACATGGGGTGGGGGGTGGGGATTGGAAACTGTAGCCAGAGGTTCACAGAAGTATTTTATTTTGGTATGACACCAGGCTCCAGTGAAGCATTGGTCTCAGACTCAGTTTCTGTACATTCAACTACTTTTTAAAGTGACAGAAGATGGCATGGATGATGTCCTGGGTTTTGAGCAAGGAGTTCTGGTACTGGTGTGGTCAACAAGCATGATCTAAAACTGAAGATGAAAAGGAATTTTCCCAAGCTTCAGACAAGATACAAACAAGTTTTTTTCTCAAAGTTTAGGAAGAAAAGGGATCCACCCATTCCCCAATATATGGAGCCTAGATACTTAGCAGAAACATGATCATGCAGATTATTCCTTCTTAAATGTGGACAATCTACTTGTCTAATTAGCAAATATGAACTCCCCTTCTGCTTCCTGCTTCACCTCTCTGGCCTAAATCTCATCTTCTACCTCTTTGAGGCTGAGAAAGACTTCTCACTCTGCTGAGGATAAAGCAGACATGACATTGGCAAGGTTGAAAACTATTTCATATTTGCTTGGCCAAAGACAATAGCTCATATCAAGAATACCTGGAACAATAAAGGCCATGAGCTGGAGTGCTAGGTATGAGACTTAAAGAGAACTCAGTCTCACCCTCTGTTCTGCAAGTTGTCTTCTTCAGACTTGCCTGGTCAACCTCCCCTGTAACACCACCTTCCCCAGAGGGCTCTTGTACAGCAGCTGTGGTAAAGACTGTGAGGCATGCTGAGGACAAGGGAACGGATGCCAGCAAGGAACTCTCTTCTCCCTGTGCACCGTGCTCCTTTCCCTTTAAGTTAACAGGGACTGGAGCAAAGCCTTTTGTAATGAACATAACAAAAGATGATGAGTTGGCCTCAAAGCAGTAATAAAAAAAATTTAAGAACTCTTATAATAAAAAACACATTCATATAACTGGGTTTTATTATTTCCCACAGTTTTATTTTAATATATGACTCAGGGTGTGGAGACAAAGGTGTGATTCAGAGCAATAATGGGACTTTAAAAGCTTGTGCCACAGGGGTGGGCTAGGCCCTCTGGTTGCCATTTACAGGAAGCCCCTAGTCAAACAAAACTACTACCCAACTCTGCATATGCCTTGTCCACTTCAGGTAAAATGTGCATTAGGCATGGTGGGTACTCTGGGAGGAACAGACAGGAGATGTGTATGAAGATAGATAGATAGAAAATATTACGACTAGACACCAGCAGATGTGAAAGTGATAGCCTTCAGATGATGTTAAGCATTGGTGGTACTTAACATCAGGTACCAGAAAGAACAGCTAGATATATGTAGGGGTTTGGTGCTTGCAGAGTATTTAACCCTGCCCTTTAGACTTTAAGAGGCTGAGCAGCCTGAAGCCCACGCGCCGTACGGTGCCATCAGCGCTGGGCAAGCAGAGGAACGGGCACGGCAGAGGCACTCAGCCATGGGTTTGGCCTTCTGCACACACCTGAGATTGCTCCGTTGAGAATCACCACCAGCATCTCAGAAAATTATACTTGCTCACTTCACTTCAAGAGGTCATCTTAGGAATTGTTGGTGAAGAGAAGCAGATGTTGTTTGTGAATCAAAGCCTCACAAGCAAGTGCAGCATTCGGCCGTAGCCAAGTTAAACAAGATTCTTTGATTTGTCACTAGTTTCCCCAAAGCCCCAAAGATTTGCTTTGAGTTCAGCTTGAATGGCCAACAACTCAGGTAGAAAAGCACCAATTTGTCTGAGCTGTCAGCAGCTCCCTCAGCTATTCCTGAAACACTACAGGACTTGACTCAACAATTTGAGACTTTCCAGCTGAAAATATTCTATGTGCCACAGGCTGGCTCTGGTTCCAGTTCAACAAAGCACTTAAACACATTTTATTAAGGGCATTCACTGAGCAGTCTGCTGTCCTATAGCTCCACAGGTCACACAAAGTCCAGATTATCACTATTTGCCACACTGCATGCCATGTAGTGATGGACTTCTGCTCTTCAGTTCTTCAGAATTGGCTGCAGCTGGAGACTTTGCTCTTTGAGCAAGATTTCCCAAGAAAAAGAGGGTTTGCGGTCATGTTATAGGTATGTCTGTCTGTCCACACCTTCCAAGTTTGAAAGGAAGATGAAGATGATCAGGAGGCATGCAAGCAGATATGCAGAGGGTCAAGAGAGGACATTGAGCAAAATACTGAAGGGAGCTGAAAGAAGCCACTGAAGTTAGGATGAGCTGTGAGACCTGAAGACATCCTAAAGCAACATGTGTTGTGTGAGCACACAGAAAACTACTGGACTAGAGATGAGTGAGATTACAAGTAAAGAATGAGCTCTCAATTCAGGTCTTCCTCTCAGTTAGAGGCACAGCCTTTCACTAGCTTACAAATTCCCCTTGCATTTCCCTACTGTAATGTGCAGACAGCAAGTGAATACCAACACCCGGGTTAAACTGCATCTTTCCAAGAGGTTGATGTGTTCACATGAAGGATGATGGGCCAAAGGCACACACACAGAGAACAGCCCAGCTGCTTTCCAACATAATCTCCTTCTTTATTGTCAAATTGCTCCAGAAAGAAGAAACATGCTGCCTTGGAGAATCTTCTGCTTCTCCTTGCATTTGTGCAGGCTGCTCCCCGTTTGGATTGAGGGCCCTCTGCACTGTCGGTAACCTTGCAGAAAGGCACAGCCAGAAAAATCTCACCGCACCCACCCACCTCCTGAATTCTGTCAGGCAACACCTGACGAGCCTAACCCTTTTCTAGGGAAAAGGGCAAGTAGGAGAAAAAAACTGATGCTATCATCAAAAACTTTTGAGATGATGTACTGCACAGCAAATCCCCTACCCCCGCAAAGATGCTGTCAGAGCCCAACAAAGAAAATGCATCTTGTCCTTCCTCCACCCGAAAAAGCCCACCAGCGGCAGTGCTGGAGGACTATACAATACCTAAGACTACAAGTCTCCAGGCAGATTGCAACAGGAAGGAAACATCTGTTTTAGAGATAGGTGACCAAGAGCAGAGAGGCAAGAAATTTGTCCAAGATCACATCAAGCATCAGTGTCTGAGCCTCATTTGCTTTTTCTGAGCTAGGGCACATGGCAGATGTGAGTGAAGGGACTCACTTGGCAATCCTACCTACCCATTGCATCCCTGCTCCCACACAGCTTTTCTTCAGATACAAACTGTTTAGACTGGGAACCATCCAAGGATGGCAGGTTATAAACGGCTACCCAGTACTGAGAGAAAACCACCAGTGATGCTGCAGTTCTCTTACAGTCCATATTCTTCAAGCAGTGTGAAGACAGAAGATTTGGTGGTGCCAGTCTAGTGCATTTGAGCAGGACAGGTGGACAGCACTACCCACACCTCCCTCTTGCTCTGCCCTGCGTGTGAGCAAAGCTCAAAAGCAACCCAGTCCTTTCTGTCTGAGTGCACCTGCACCCTGCAGCAACCAGAAAGGAGGGGTGGGTGGATGACCCAATGTACTTGCGAGAGCCTGTCATCTCTGTCTCAGCAAATTTTGGGGCCCGAGTTTGTCATTAATGGGGAAGCCAAGCCCAGATTTTAACCTCCTTGCAGCTCTGTTTTCCCTGTTTACCAGAGAAAATTATTTAATAAAAATTATTCCAGCGGGTTTATAGTGTAGTTTCTGTGAACTCTTTTAATAGGAAAGTACTGGAGGGGATGTGTATGAACTCTAAGCACAATACACTTAAGCCAAATACACATTTCTGTTCCTAAGACAGCTCTTCATCTTGCATATAGAGGAGCTCCTGGATAACAGAATAATCTATTTTGTTTGTGGTTCTCTGTGCCAATATTCAGCAATACATTAAGTGAAGAGCACGATGCGTGTTCCAACTTTGTTATTCTTCTCAAGTAACACCGTACAGATAAGAAGTGTTGTATCATGCAGTAGTATGGAAATGACAATAGATATGCCAACTTAATAACAGGAAAGTGGAAAAACACACTTTTCTGTATTTCAAAGACTATTAGACAACCTGGTGTGCCAAACTGGTTTCCTCATTCTCTGGAGTACACAAAAAAATAAGGTTCTACAGTGGAGTCTCCACCTTGAGCTGCTTGCAGCACCCCTGTGAAACACATTGTATGGCTCCATTGGACACCCTCAGACACAGCACTCCCATCTGTGCTGCACTGGCAGGGAACACGCTTTTGCAGGAACAGACACTACCTAGCTGCCAAGACATGATAGCTGCTTACAGCACTCCCCCACTGGAACGGGCCATAGGAGCACAGCTTGTGTCTTCAGGGGAAAGCCAAGGGGCTAATGTAAAGCCTCTCACACAGGCCGTACAGCTCACAGGCCACTTAAAAAGCCATTCCTTTCTGTTTCTCAGCTGTTAGTTAAAACCTCCCAGCTGAGACCCAGTAACTGGCTGTGTAAGCACTTCTAGCCAGTTCTAGGGCAAAGTCAAACAAGTTGGTTCAAACCACTGCCAGGTGGCTCAGCTAACTTGTTTTATTTTGTCCTGAAGACTCAGGAGTGCTCACAGGTCAGAAAGAGTTGAGAGGGAGCTCCAAAGTCCTGGATGAATGGAGCTAACTGGCATCTTAAGCATTAGTCCCTTTGAAGGCAAAGCCAAAACAGGTTACGTCAAACACCACTGACTTTGCCTTGACACAATCAATTATCAGGACGAAGGCAGAAGGCAGCAGTCTGCTCCACCATGTCTCAGAGGTAAATCTTTGGACTAGAACCTGGAGATTTCCTCTGGCAGCTGACTTACCCCTAAAGCAGAGAGCTGCTCTGCCCCAGTATCTTGAGTGCAGGCTCATCGCACGCTGACACAGCCACGCAGCCATGCCTTGGGTCCCCAGAAAAAGCAGGCTCTGGGCTCCAGCCCTCAAAGCGTTGCAGGAGCTACAGAGCCCTCAGCAGGAGCAGAGCCAGCAGATCCCAACTGCAGCCACACGAGGTTTCATTCTGATAATGAGGCAGTAGGTATGGTTTTGGGCAACTTAAACACAACCAGGAATAGAACTCCAGAGCTAACGTCGTTTCCAGATCTAATGTTACTTGAAGTGTTTAAAACAGACTGGACCTTTCCTATGGCCTGTCAGTCATGGCAATAACAGTTGACCTGATCCAAGAACAACCTCCATCCCTTCACCTAAATTACAATTGGCCCACACTCAGACCAGGAGAACACATGGCAGAACGATCCCTGGCCACTTCTTTTTCCTATTTTTCTTCTTCGTGGTCAGACACGGATTCACAAGTGTCTTGCACGGCCCACACTGGAACCTGTTCCAGCCACCCTCACAGAGATTGCTCACCCCCTCGATGGCATACTCCCTAAAATTGTGCTTAGCAAATATACACTGAGGGATTGTTAGATTAATTATTTTTAAAATTATAACGTGAAGCCAAATCCACTTAAACAAGACTTTTACTATTACGGTAATTTTAATCTTAATCTTAGATGCCAAACTTTTGAGAAACAAGTACTTAAAACAATCAGCAGGCGAGGCAAGTGTGAAGGCTTTGCCTTTAAAATCCTGAGCTACAGATCCAGAGTGCCATCTGCTGGGCTCCTCACAGGATGACAAAAGCTCACAGGAACGAGGGATGATTCGAGTCGCGGTTTTCGTGTCCAACAGGGAGATTGTTTCAGTACATAAAGGGGAAGTGGTCGATATGAACTAATTTCCTTTAAACTACAGCTTTTAACTCTGCCCAACGTGTCATGTTCATGAGCAAGATAATAAGGAATAAAAGATGAGTGGCAACTGTTTAAAAAAAAAATAATAATTAAAAAAATCCCTGTCCCTCTCAAGGGAATTATTCACAATACACTGACAAACTGGAAGCAATTTCCCTGGAATATACCCATGGACCAAAGTTATTCATTCTGAGTGAGAAAACGGAGACTAAGAATTCACAGTTGCACCAAGTTGAGAGCAATTGCAAATGCAGAAGTAAGGAATAAAATTCAGGATGATTTCAGCTGACTGGTGAAATGGTGTCAAGTCAGGATGCTGATATTCATCTGAACAAGTGGTGCAAGAAGAAAGAAGAGATCCAACACAGAGCTGCAGAATAGGGAAGGATGGAGCAGGTAGCAATACAGAAGGAAAATGATCTGCTTGTACTTTACCTTCTGAAAAGGATGTGAAACAAGTTACGGTGAACCTCAATCTAGAGGCTTAAATTAACAGCACAACCACATCTCTCACACACACACATACAAAAAAAAACCCACTCCCAGGCTGAAAAAAATGTCAGTTGTAAGAGATGGAGGTGACTATTCCAACCCAGTTAGCTGTTGTGATGCATTAGCTTCAATATTATGTGCAACTTAAAACACCATCTTCAGAAATTGAAGCCAGTCTTGATGACAGCAACAAGAACAGAGTTTAGGAAGCATGTCTTCTTAGGAAAAAAATTGTTTGCACTCTATAAAAGATGAGATTAAAAGAAGTGTTCTAACAAACTGATAAACCAAAGTATAGGGGGAAAAAAAAAAAGAGTTTTCCAGTGGCTACTGAGGAAGAGAAGATGGAATTCTGTTAAACACAGCAAAGCAAGTTTAGATCAGTAGCTTAAGAAAAGGCTTTGTAGTTGTTATAGTGGTGAAATGCTGAAATACTACAGTGTTGTCAAAGATCTGAAAAAAAAATAAAATGCATCAAACAAATGCTTGTTATAAACTGACTGTCTTTCCAGGTCCCTTTCACCACTGCATTTCAGTGTACTCTGATAACACACCACTGGCACCAGTGCTCCAGTGAAACCAGGTTCTTTCAATAACCCTGATTCTAGAAACCTCATTCATCAACAACCTTCAAATAGCTCTTTACATAATCTACTTACACTCATCTACTTATGTCATGAAATATCTTTGCAGGGGAGATGCAATTTGAAGATACAATGGCACACTTCATGCAGGCAGAAATTTAGAAATAGAGCTTTTACACAGATATGTAAGTGTCCACCAGTTCATACCTGATGAACAATTTACCTAAAAAACAGCAACCATTCTGGTCACCAGAACCTAAGGATAAAAACCTGCTGCTCAAAGGGCACTGTAAGTGTGGTGAAGTATCTGGTCCTGACTTTTCCGTACATTGCCAAAATACTGCCCTTTATAGAGGGAGTTATTAATACCAGGTGAGCCTCTGCTGTGTCCAGGACCCACATTCCTCCTAGAGGAGCTTGAAACACAGCAATACTACATGAAGAATCTCCTGAGCTACCTAAATCGTGGGATTAAAGTTCCCAGATCTTGCAGAGGACCATGAAATAGTGGCTACAGTCAGCCCAGACAGTCAGCCCTACTGAAGCTCTTCCCAATGCCCAACAAGCATAACACACAACAGAATTCAGAAGATATACTTCATTGTCAGAAGTAGATTAGAGAGCTTTGCAGAAGACCTTATTCTTAGCCTGCTCTTCCAATTATCTCACCCAGGTCCCCATTCAGCAAGCCTGGAACATACTCTTAAAGCTCACCCTACCCAGAAGACATTGTTGTGAGCCTGAAGATCATGCCTTTGCTAACTCCAGCTCTTGGTTACATTCCTGCCCCTTACTGACACGAAAGGGAGGCTTCCCAAGAACATGAAGCAAAAAGAAGAGACAACTGAATGTTTTGTTAGACACTCAGACTTTCCACTGCCATACGGCATTGCCACAGGACATTTTGGTTAAAGATGGTTGCTGGAATTCCACGTATAGCTCTGAGTTCCCAGCTAATCCCTGCAGATCAGAGAAGGAGAACTTCACTTAGCTCTTGGCACAACGTGTTCAAATTGTCACAGAGAGCAGAGCTTTGCTAGGGCAAGGCACTGGAAGTTGTGAAGGATCTTCACACCTGCTGCTAGAGAAGGGCTTACACATTCTGCTTACTCAGTTCTCACACTATCTTTTGGCAAGGTACAAACGTAAAAGGACATTGTTTAGAAATAATATTTTTTGCAAATGAAATTTGTAATAATCAAGGAGTATGGTAGAAAGATAAGCAAGAATTACTAGGATTATATTTAGTCATAGGCATTACTTTTACTTGGTTCAGATGCTTAGCTAGTTTTTATGAGTTAATTAGCCTCTTTGACCTATTCCAGCATTCTTCCACACTTGGAAGAACCTCTTTCCCATTCCTATTATTGCAGAGAGGAGTTGCTACCCAAGAGAAGCCACTCTTGGCACAATTTCCTTCTTTATTGGACAAGAGGAAAAGATTCTGCCTTCCCTTTTCAAATGTACATTCCCCACTTTCAGGTATTGGGGAGTCACACATTAATGCACCTTGCTCTACCACAGTGTCCTGGTTTGGGGTAAATAGAGCTAATTCTGCTCTGTGATTTTACTTTCTAACCAAAGTTCCTCTCATTCTGCTCTGTGATTTTACTTTCTAACTAGAGTTCCTCTAATTAACTGCTCTGAGTTAGCAGCGTTTCCATAAACTATCTGGCTGAGGCAGTGATAAGGCCTCATGTTTAGAGTCACTGCCAGGAATTGATATGCAGACCAAGACCACTGCTGAGCTAGGATCCCACACGGAGGGGGGCAGAGAGCACCCTGCACCTGCAGGGAGGAGCAGACAGGATAACTGACCCCAGGATTCCCCAGTGGGGTGTTCCATCCCATAGCCCTCATATCCAGGAGAAGCTGGAGGATCAGGAAGGGCAGCCCTTCCCTCACCCCTTCCACTCTTCTTCTTCGGTCTGCTGCTGGGCTGCTGACTGCCACTACTACAGTGGACAGCATCTGAGTAGGACTTCATCCATCCTGCCTTTGATTTCAGCTCCTGTGTTCCTAAACTGAGTTCCAGAATCCAGCTCCTGTGCCCAGTCCCTGTCTGTGGCTGAGTCCAACCTAGAATCCTCTCCCTGGGGGCTGCTCCCCAGCCAGGGGTGACGGTGACACATTGCCAGCAGGGGGGTTGGGTTCAGGACTAACTTTGGATCTTTGGATATATTTGTACATAACCTACTTTATTATTATTATTACTATTATTACTAGTGGTAGTATTAAAACTATTTTCTGTTCTTTTCTAATCAACAAATCTCTCTCTCTCCCTTATTCCCTTTCCCTTTCAGGGGTGGGAGGAGGAGAGAGAGCATCTATTATGGTTCTGGGGACTGCCCTGACCCCAAACCACAACACACAGCTTTCTGAAAACACAGAAGGACAGCATCATGGTACTAGAAATACAAAGAAAGCCATTTTTTCCACATTTATCCTACAGAGACTGAAAACAATGATAGAGCAAGGTGATGGGGAAAAGGATGCTTCTAACAAGTAACTCAGGCACTTGCACCTGGCTACATGTAGGGTTGACCTGTTGGGAGTCGTTCACATTAAAGTGGAAAGGCTTCATGTGTTCCCCTCTCACTGATGTCACCTCCCAGTAAATGGCCCTTCTTCCTGCTTGTGTTCTTGATCTTAGTGCCCTACAAGCTTCTGTCCTACTGCAGAAAGGTGCTGAAGCACAGAGGACCAGCAACCCTCATGCAGTGGGAATCCACAGGCAGCCATCAGCTGCAGGGCTGCCCAAACCCCTCCAACACGGGCTCGGCACAGGGCACGTCCAAAAGGACAATCCAGACCAGAGTGCCCCATGTTTTGTGTGGACATAACAGACTTTCCACAGCCACTACTTAACATGGCAAACCTTAGTCTCAAGTTTATTAGCAATTAAAAATCACTTTACAACACCATTGCTCCTCAAATTTCCTTTTGTCAAACCAGTCAGCCCACTGCTTTATTTAAAAATATGCTACAAGATAGTTCTGCTTCGAAGTAACTATTTCCCAGGTGTTATTCATGGTGATCCCATTAAACTCAAAGTTGAATTATGTTTTAACTACTATGGTATGTGTTGGTTTTGTAGGGTTGGTTATCTTTTAAGACAGTAGAAAATTGTTTAGTTGGATACAGAAATGGACTGAGAGTGCAAAGAACATCCACTATCATGTAGAGTCTTTATATTTCTTTAACCTTGCTCCCTTCCCATACACTTCACATATATTAAAGACCATATTCATTTGATAACTCAGTCACGGCATCCCTTCATAAATGGCATATTAAATTCCCTTTATTATTTCTTCCTAAAATACAAAACCCAAACTGCACTGTTTTCTCCTCTTTTTAGAGCAATGAATGAAATAACTGTTCCAGCAAGTTTCATAATTTCTGTACATTTCAGAACATGGAGAAAATGAGGACAAAAATGGCAACAAAAGAGAACACATGCAAGCTTCATTGCATCTTCTCTGTGCAGTTGCTATGCAGCAATTGCCTTCCTACAAAGAACTCTGGCTTTTTTGCTTACTAACATTTCGTCATTCAAATAGATACAGTATGTTCAGATCCAAAACAATATAAAAGAAGTCTTTGCTCTGAGAGGCGTCTCAGATAACTACTAATTAGAATGTACATGCCCCATGCCCTCTGACTTGCTCATTTTGGAACTATATTAACAAGAGGACAGAATATACAACCTAAATAAGCAGCCAACACTACCACAAAAAAAAGAAAAGTCCTCTCTTCACCCTCATGCAAAAAACACAGTGAACCAGGCAGGCACACAGCCTAAAAAAGAGGGGAAAGAGAAAAAAAAAAAAAGAAAAAGAAAATAAAAAGCACAGTTTTTGGCAGTTAATGTAGGCAACCTTTGTCACTGCTGTCTTCTCCAACAGGCTTCTGGCCCACTGCTGTTTTACACTCCTGTTTTGCTATGGATGTGGGCATACCGAAAGCTCATGTTGTAAATAGCCACCTGCTTACTCCTTCAGCAACAATAAAACACTTAAAACTTTGGAAAGGGAAGTCATTTATTATGCACACAATGTGAAAGGAATCAGTAAATCAATGTTCTTTATATGGATTTAGGTAAAGAATTTATCCTCGTTCCAAGGGTAAATGAGAAAAGTGAAGCACTCTACAGGGGTCCAAGACTACAATCCTAAATGACACTATCAGCACAGATTTCCTGGCTGTGTCCCCCTGCCCATAACCATTATTCTGCACATCATGTACTCAGTCAAGGATGAAACTCGCTAAACAGGATCTGGTGCTGTCACTGTAAGATGTAACAGGCAATATCCTGGCCTTGCTGAGCCACAATAAGACATGCTGGTTTGTTAATGTTTCTGCTGCAAAAGGTTTTCTTGGGAGAAAGCTATTACACCCCATCCATGCCTGTGCCAGCTCTGCTCTTTTAGCCTCGTTCAAAATGCACCTGTTGTGAAACTGGATAGGAAGACAGAATCGTCTTAAGGTTTCTCCACTTTTCTCAGTTTTAATGGTCTGTTGGCTCCCTCTCCTAAGGAGAGTTTGCTGGTGCTGTTCCATTAGTTCTTCCCTTTCTTATTAGCAGTAAAATACTTGAAAACCCACGAGTAAAGTCACCCAGTTGTGCCTCATGGCTTTCAGCAAGGAGGAATGATTACAGAACAAAGTATTTATACCCACAGGCAGAGTGCACACATGTATGAACAGTTAGCATTTTCCCTGGCCAAGCCCCCTAAACTGGCCAGAATGTTTAAAAAAAAATAAAAAATCCTGCAGCTGCTGCACAGTTGAAGTGAAGATTATTAAGGTTAATTAATTGTAATATTCATTTTCATCATCCCACAGCCAGCATGCACTGTACCTCGCTAATCAGCAGAAGAGGGCTGGCAGGCATTTTTATCTGCCACACAACACCAAAAAGATCATACACATATTTCAAAGCAAACCAACATTTCTACCACAGCAAAAGAAGCCAAGTGCAGTGTTATGCTTCTGTGTGATCATTCATTTAACAGATTCTGCGATTGTTCTGTAGAGATTAATTGATCCTAAACTTCATTAGGCTCTTAGAACTCTGCAATACAGTTAGCAACACCATTAGCAACACCATTCATTTCCACATCTTTTTTTATTTCTGCACTTTTTGATGAAGTTCAGTCTGGCTTTTTAACTTTTACAAAAGAAATAGACTGTCATAGACAACTTTCATGGATTAAATAATAATGTCCATATAAGACTAGCACACAGAGACTTTCAGAGGTACCAGAAATGACTTGAGTTGCTACCAGTGAAAAACATATCTCTGAAGCAATCACCTAAACCACCTAGAAAAAATATTTAAAACACCAGGTTACTTTTGAACACCTGGAACTTCATTTCCAGTCTTTGCACTTCCCTGTCTTTAAAAGGAGAACAGTAGTGCTGTTTATGTAGTCCAGAAAGTATGTTTTCTTGTAAAATGTTTCCTTACAAAAAGTAAATAACAACTCAATAAAAGGACATTTCAGAAATAGCTAGGGAAACAGTTCGTTTTGAAGCAACAGTTCCACAGAGTGATAGATCGATTTAGGAAACAAGTCTCAGCCTCTGAAAATCAATAATCCTTTCTATAACAGCAGCAGTATAAAGCAGCTTTATAAAGTAAAATCACTCACGATTAGCAGCTTTGTAAAAATAGTCTGCTGATTTCCTCAGACAGCTCGCCAGTTTTTGGGTCATAACTCTCATTCTAAAGTCAAACAAAATCAGACTGACGTTATCACAGAAACTTCCTACCTTCTATCACTGAGCTGAAGAACCAGAGCTTTCTCCTCCTCTTGATACCACCCCATCACATGCAATTTCCATTACCATGATAATTGCCATGCAAATTATCTCCTTCCCACACCTCCCAGACACCACACAATCTTCTTATGAAAATTTTCTAACATCTGCACTTTCAGAATAGGTCACTCGCATGGTTATCTTCTCGGAACTCCTCTTGGGAAAGTGTTCATCTTGACTTATAAACAAGGAATTATAGCCCCAGAAGAAGTCAAGATA